>NC_044031.1:550638041-550741989 GCF_901765095.1 Microcaecilia unicolor
ACCCCCAAAACATAACATTTCCACCTCCATGCTTGACAGTGGGGACGGTGTTCTTTGGGTCATAGGCAGCATTTCTCTTCCTCCAAACACGGCGAGTTGAGTTCATGCCAAAGAGCTCAATTTTTGTCTCATCTGACCACAGCACCTTCTCCCAATCACTCTCGGCATCATCCAGGTGTTCACTGGCAAACTTCAGACGGGCCGTCACATGTGCCTTCCGGAGCAGGGGGACCTTGCGGGCACTGCAGGATTGCAATCCGTTATGTCGTAATGTGTTACCAATGGTTTTCGTGGTGACAGTGGTCCCAGCTGCCTTGAGATCATTGACAAGTTCCCCCCTTGTAGTTGTAGGCTGATTTCTAACCTTCCTCATGATCAAGGATACCCCACGAGGTGAGATTTTGCGTGGAGCCCCAGATCTTTGTCGATTGACAGTCATTTTGTACTTCTTCCATTTTCTTACTATGGCACCAACAGTTGTCTCCTTCTCGCCCAGCGTCTTACTGATGGTTTTGTAGCCCATTCCAGCCTGTGCAGGTGTATGATCTTGTCCCTGACATCCTTAGACAGCTCCTTGCTCTTGGCCATTTTGTAGAGGTTGGAGTCTGACTGATTCACTGAGTCTGTGGACAGGTGTCTTTCATACAGGTGACCATTGCCGACAGCTGTCTGTCATGCAGGTAACGAGTTGATTTGGAGCATCTACCTGGTCTGTAGGGGCCAGATCTCTTACTGGTTGGTGGGGGATCAAATACTTATTTCCCTCTGCAGAATGCAAATAAATTCATATACTTTCCACAATGTGATTTTCCGGATTTAATTTGTGATGTGCTATCTCTCACTATTACCAATAACCTACCCTTCAATTATGGGCTGCTCATGTCTTTGTCAGTGGGCACACTTACAAAATCAGCAAGGGATCAAATACTTATTTCCACCACTGTATGGTGTTGAGGAGAAAGGTTAAGACTGTTTCAAAAATTAATTTTTCAAAATAATGTTTAATTTCAGTTAGATTCTGTTATTTTTCTAACATTATCCCTGAGGTTTGCTTTGATCTTGCCTTGCTTTGTTTCCTGCATTGAACTGTAAAGTATTAACGGGATTTAAGCTTGGTATGGTATAAGGCTTTATGGTTTGGGGGGTCAGACAGAAGCACAGCGGTCAAAGTAAGAGCTCTCTTTACAACAAGATACCAGTGGCCATATTTATGTGTTTTTCTGCTTTCATGAAAGCTATATATTACAATTTCAATATGTTTTGATGCACTTATAATTAAATGTTGTATACGGACATACTTTTACTCTATATATTGCAAATCTGGTCAAAGCACCATACTGGCTAGACTATGGCTTGGGCTACAGACGAATTCCTATACCTCAACACAATATTAAAAAAAAAAAAAACTAACGATTTACACTGAGTGTTAAGTAAAATACTGTGAACTTTTTAATCAGGAAAACATTATCTTCTGGACTTGAATAAAAAGTTTAAAATAAAGAACATTTTTTACTACCTCAAAAACTAATTTTCAAGAAATTACAAAACAAAAGTTTTAAAGCTCCGTTACATACTTTATGAAACATCTAAGTCACATTACTCTCCTACCCTTCCACATTATGCATTTTACAAGAAATAATTAGAGGTCCGCAGCCTTCAAAGAAGCAAGTCTGGGAGATGGGTTATATGACTCGTGCCTTAGCCAAAGTAGGTTTTCATACTTCACATTCTGATAAACTGTTGAATTAATGAAGAAAAATAAGCAGAACCTTCTAAAACAGAATCTTCTTTATGAAGTTAAATCTCCTTTCCAATCCGCCTCCCTCCGGAACCCCCATATTCACCTTTATTCAGCAAACGAACGCAGAGCAACCATATTCAGGTTTCTGTTTTTCTTTAAACTATTACGTATAAAAGCTATACGCCTTTTTTGCGATTTAAAAAGGACGTAAAAACATAAAGCAAAAATTAAGAGACAAAGTAAGTGGTGAACTGAGATTAATTAGGACGAGCTAAAGAACTCCTCCCGCGCTCCATCCATTCGCTGATGCCGCAGCTCGGGCTCGCTCTAAGCACAGCAGCTAGTTAACTACGGCGCTACGTATTACCATGGGACCCACAGCCACAGCACCAGTCGTCAGTCACCCGGACTCGCGTGATGGATACTCTTTTCCCTCGCTTTAGTTTAAAATGCGCGCCTTCCCTAACCGTCATCCCAAGCCGCGACGACTAGTCCGCCTCGCTGTCGTCGCTACTGAACTCTAAGAACCGCCTCTCTCTTTTTCTATAACGTTTGTAATGTTTCCTTCCCAATCTAAATAATGTTGTTACGCCAAGTCTTCACGATCCAAGTCCATCAACTAACCCAGAGGAAGAATATGGATTAAGTGAAAAAGACCTAACAAAAGGTGGACAACCCGTAACGCTAGAGTAGCTCTATAAAATGCACGTGAAAGAAGAGTTCCATCTGCAATTTTCATTTTGAATATGCTTTTATGTGGATAGATGAGGGGGGGGGGTGGAACTCAAAGCTAACAGGTTTTGGGTTGTTGTTTTTTTTTACTTGTCACACCTAATTAAAGCTACCAATAGCTAATCTTTATTTTGACTGAAATGTGCCTCTCATTTTCCATTCGAGACGTCTGTCTCAATCAGTGCTGCTGGCAGCCCTGCTCTCGTAGCCTCAAAACGAGGAAACATGATTCTCCCATTCAAATAATTGTTGATGTCTAAAAGAAAGGCAGGCTAAATATCGAAAGTAGTTTTAGGAAGGTAAGGACGAGGTTGGAAAAATAGTAGTATCAACCAGATTAAGAAATGCAGTTCACTTTCCAGCTGGCAGCATTTGGTATTATCCAACAGAGGTCACTATTGCGCTGTAATTATCCATTCAATACAGCGCTGTTGCATTTTTTTTTGGAATGGTAACCTTTTCGTCATTGAATCAATTTGAAAGTCTTATATATTCATTAACGTTGCGCCATAGGAAAGCCAGCTCTGTAAATGCTACCGGTAGTGGGCGCAAAGCACCTGCAGCAGTATTGATCAAGCGCTTTCATCCTGTCAATCAAGAGAAAGCATTAATATGTATTACGTTTAAGCATCGCTCCAAAGCGGTAAGCGCCGCCCACAACAGCAACACTTCTACCAGCAGCTCATGCATTGCCAATGTGTGTGTCTGTCCCAGTCCCTCCCATCTCACGTGGGAAATACAGTTTGTTGCGCTCTTATTTGACGTAATGAAGATTGTGCGACGGCAACAACCTTAAGGGAAACTTCGAGCGTGAAGGTGGGTGAGTGAGGGGTCGGTGTGTAAAAGATCATATAATGGATTATATAGAATCGTAAAGATATACTGGGTTGATTGATCCTGTGTTTAAACTGTTGCTTAATTCCTTTTAGTTGATTGTAAAAGGATAATATATATATCACTCAAAATTTGTTTTTTCTTCATTTAGTGGTTTGTTATGGATCCACCGAAGGACGTGCCGCCGCCAAAGCAGCAACCAATGATTTATATTTGTGGAGGTAAACCTTGGCTTAAAAAAAAAAAAAAAAGGCCAGAGTCCGTACCTTTGCTAAACGGGTTGATTTGAGCACTGAACTGAAAGACTTTAATAAAAACTGGTATACTATGTTGCTCCGGAAACTTTAAAGCCTCTCCTCATTTTCTAGTAGTTGAGGAGAGAAATTGTTTGCTTTTTTTTTTATTATCTTTTTCCTTCAGAATGGGGACGTGCTATTCATTTTTACGTTCCACCAAGCAATTGTGTATTTAGAAATATTTGGTGTACCAGTAGGAGCAAGGTAAAGCGACATTTTTCACCACATCTCACATCCCTCTTCCAACCCTCTTTAAAATTAGCAATATAAGATACCATGTACTCCTCTGCATAAAGACCCCCCCCCTTTCCCAGCTAGTTTCAGCTACCAGGTAAACCCACCATTATAACTGATAACATCATTTAGCACATTTTTCTGTATGGAGTGGTCTGGATTCTGTACAAGATTGGTCAGAATCTCACTATAAACCCTGCTTCCATATCATCAAGCTGATCAATCCATAGACTGGTGGGTTGTGTCCATCTACCAGCAGGTGGAGATAGAGAGCAAACTTTTGCCTCCCTATATGTGGTCATGTGCTGCCGGAAACTCCTCAGTATGTTCTCTATCTCAGCAGGTGGTGGTCACACACAGCAGCAGCTCTGGCTAGGCCTCCAAGCCTAATCCTTAGGTTTTGTTGAGGCCTGGGGTTGAGGGCTCTTTTGAGCAAGTGCAAACCTGGTGGTGCCAGGTCCCTCCTTTTCTCCCCCCCTCCCGCTGGCTCCGTTAAAAAAAAAAAAAAAAAAAATTTTAAAAGTCCTTAAAGGCGTTTATTTCGACGTTTATTTAAACGTTCATTGCAGCTACTCACTGGGACACCAGTTCGTTACAGCTCGGAGCGGCAAGCAGGTAATTTTACCTTTTTATAGCGGGCAGGGGGTTCCCCGATTCTTCTCCTCGTGGCATATGGCGTCGGAGGGCGAGGGCGCAAAGGGTCGCTCCCCGGATCGCTTGAGCGCTTCTAGAGGGGATGCGGGGGTCTTACAGCCTGATTCGCCCTTGTTGGGTGACAGTTTCGTGACCGATGAATGTCCCGGTCCTTCCTCCGGCGTGGCGGTTTTTCCCGCCATAAACGCCCATCCCCCGCTCCTCGCCTCCGCCATCTTGGCCGGCCACGCGGCTCGGACGGCTTCTTCGTGGGCCGCCCTTGATGTTGGAGACATTAATGCCATGAACGCCCTTAATTTGGGCGACGGCACAAAAGCGGCTAAAGTTAAGCGCCGTTCTTCCCGCGCGGCTCCTTCGCGGAGTGTCGTGCCGGACGCCATTTTGGATGCGCAGCATGTCTCTCCCCCGCTCTTGCGAGCGCCGGTTGAGAGTGCGTCTAGGGCTGTTGCCCAGGCTGCGGAAGTGCACAGTCTGGGGGGTTTCTCCCCCGAGTTTGTTTTGCTGCTGCATCAGGCTTTCCTCATGCAAAACGCTGCCCCTGCTCCCTCTTCTGGTAAAGAGGTTGAGGTTCCCAGAGGTAAACGCCCTCGGGTTGATTTCCAGGCCTTGGAGGACTTTGTCTCCTCCGATGTAGATGAGGGCAGCGTGTCTGAGGTCTCCCAACGGTCCTTTGCGGATTCCTTGGAGGAGACGGATCCCCGCTCGGATGGAGCGGATGACCCCTCTGCAGCGCGGCTTTTTAGCCCAGAGGATTTGCCCAACCTGTTGTTACAGGCCATGGACACTTTGAAGATTTCCTCTCCGGAGGACGTCTCTCCCTCAGCCCCTGTTGGCTCTGCCATTATGCTGGGGACGAAGCGCCCGCCTAGAACCTTCCACGTGCATGATGCCATGCACACCTTAATTTCGGCTCAATGGGATGTCCCGGAAGCGAGCCTTAAAGTGGCTAGGGCTATGTCCCGCCTCTATCCTTTGGCTGTGAGTGAACGTGAGGCCTATCTGTGGCCTACCGTGGATTCTTTAATCACTGCGGTGACTAAGAAAACGGCGTTGCCGGTGGAAGGTGGCACGGCCCTAAAGGACGCCCAAGACAGAAGATTGGAGGCGGCCTTAAGGTCGTCCTTTGAGGCAGCTGCTTTAAGTTTGCAGGCCTCAGTTTGCGGCTCCTATGTGGCCAGGGCGTGCCTGACTATGGTGCAGCGGGCTTCCCCCTCGGATCATTCCTTGAGGGCTGATTGGCCGGCCCTGGAATCGGGCTTAGCCTATTTGGCAGACTTGCTGTATGATGTCTTGAGAGCCTCAGCTAAAGGCATGGCTCAGACAGTCTCTGCGCGGCGGTGGCTTTGGCTGAAACATTGGTCTGCTGACCACGCCTTTAAATCCCGCCTGGCTAGATTGCCTTTTAAAGGCAAGCTGCTCTTTGGGGTCGAGCTGGACAAAATCATGACCGATCTCGGCACGTCAAAGGGCAAGAAATTACCAGAGGTCAGGGCTCGGGCTAGTACTCGTCCCGGTACCTCCAGAGGACGGTTGCAGGAAGCCCGTCGGTACCGCCCGGGCAAGTCGGGTTCCTCTGCCCCCTCTTCCTTCAAGAGGAATTTCTCCCCCAAGCAGCATTCCTTTCGCAGAGACCGCCGTCCCGGAGGTGCTCCCTCCGGTCCTCCCCCAGGTTCTCGTACCCAATGACGGGGCCTTGGTCCACGCCCCAGTGCAGATTGGAGGACGGCTGTCCTCGTTTCTGGGCGAGTGGACCACAATAACTTCAGACGCGTGGGTGCTGGAAGTCATCAGAGACGGCTACAAGCTAGAGTTCTGCCGACCCTTAAGAGACGGGTTCGTACTCTCTCCCTGCAAGTCTCCGGTCAAAGCTGTGGCAGTGCAGCAGACCTTGGACAATCTGATCCGCCTGGGCGCGGTCGTTCCGGTGCCAGAAAGTCAGCTTGGCAAGGGACGTTACTCCATTTACTTTGTGGTACCAAAGAAAGGAGGTTCTGTCCGGCCTATCCTCGACCTCAAAGGGGTCAATCGGGCCTTGAAAGTGCGGCACTTTCGCATGGAGACTCTCCGCTCTGTTATAGCGGCAGTGAAGGCAGGAGAGTTCTTGGCCTCCTTGGACATCAAGGAAGCGTACCTGCATATTCCCATCTGGCCTCCTCATCAACGCTTTCTGCGTTTTGCAGTCCTGGGACGACACTTCCAGTTCAGAGCCCTCCCATTCGGGTTGGCTACTGCTCCGCGGACCTTTTCCAAAGTAATGGTGGTCATCGCGGCCTTCCTACGAAAGGAAGGGGTACAAGTCCATCCTTACCTGGACGACTGGTTGATCCGAGCCCCCTCTTATGCAGAGTGCGGCAAAGCTGTGGACCGGGTAGTTGCTCTTTTGAGCTCCCTGGGATGGATCATCAACTGGGAGAAGAGCCAGCTGCGCCCAACTCAGTCCCTGGAGTACCTGGGAGTTCGATTCGACACCCAAGTGGGCAGAGTGTTCCTGCCAGACAATCGGATTGTCAAACTTCAGGCTCAGGTGGACCAGTTCCTAGTAGCCTCTCCTCTTCGGGCTTGGGACTATGTGCAGCTGTTGGGCTCTATGACGGCCACGATGGAAGTAGTGCCCTGGGCCAGGGCTCATATGAGACCACTTCAACACTCTTTGCTACAGCGCTGGACTCCGATGTCGGAGGATTATGCTGTGCGCCTTCCCTTGGACCCAGCGGTGCGCAAGGCGCTGAGCTGGTGGATGCAGACAGACAAGTTGTCTGCGGGAATGCCTCTGGTGACCCCAGAGTGGATTGTCGTCACGACGGACGCCTCTTTGTCGGGCTGGGGAGCCCACTGCTTGGGAAGGACAGCGCAGGGGCTCTGGTCTCCTGCAGAGGCAAAGTGGTCTATCAACCTCCTGGAACTCAGAGCCATTCGGTTGGCGCTTTTGGAGTTCATCCCGGTACTGGTGTTGAAGCCTGTACGGGTCCTGTCGGACAATGCCACGGCTGTGGCCTATGTCAACCGCCAGGGAGGTACCAAGAGCGCCCCTCTAGCCAAGGAGGCTATGAGTCTTTGCCAGTGGGCGGAAGCGAACCTGGAGCAGCTTTCAGCGGCCCACATTGCCGGAGTCATGAATGTCAAGGCGGACTTTCTCAGTCGCCATACCTTGGAGCCCGGAGAATGGCAACTATCTGCTCAGGCGTTCTTGGACATCACGAAGCGCTGGGGCCAGCCGAGCCTAGATCTGATGGCGTCATCGGCCAATTGCCAAGTGCCGCGCTTTTTCAGCAGAGGACGGGACCCTCGATCCCTGGGAGTAGATGCTCTTCTCCAACAGTGGCCGACACAAGAGCTCCTCTATGTGTTCCCGCCCTGGCCCATGTTGGGCAGGGTGCTAGACCGGGTGGCAAAGCATCCCGGCAGGGTAATCCTGGTGGGTCCGGATTGGCCCAGACGTCCCTGGTATGCGGACTTGATCAGGCTCTCAGTCGACGATCCTCTGCGGCTGTCAGTAGAGCAGGGCCTGTTACATCAGGGTCCCGTGGTGATGGAGGATCCCTCTCCCTTTGGTCTTACGGCCTGGCTATTGAGCGGCAGCGTCTGACGAAGAAGGGCTTCTCAGACAAGGTCATCGCCACTATGCTGAGAGCGAGGAAGCGCTCTACTTCTACTGCTTACGCCAGGGTTTGGCGTATCTTTGCAGCATGGTGTGAAGCAGGCTCACTTTCTCCCTTCACTGCTCCAATTTCTTCAGTGTTGGCGTTCCTGCAAGAAGGTCTGGAGAAAGGCCTGTCGCTCAGTTCCCTTAAAGTCCAGGTAGCGGCTCTGGCTTGCTTCAGGGGCCGCCTGAAGGGTGCTTCCCTGGCTTCGCAGCCAGATGTGGTGCGCTTTCTCAAAGGAGTTAATCACCTGCGCCCTCCTCTGCACTCAGTGGTGCCTGCGTGGAATCTCAACCTGGTGCTAAGAGCATTGCAGAAGCCGCCTTTTGAACCCTTGTCGAGGGCATCTCTGAAAGACCTGACGTTGAAAGCAGTCTTTTTGGTGGCTATCACTTCAGCCAGAAGAGTTTCCGAGCTCCAGGCGCTCTCATGTCGAGAGCCTTTTCTGCAGTTCACTGAGGCAGGAGTGACTATTCGCACAGTGCCTTCCTTCCTGCCCAAGATTGTTTCTCGCTTCCATGTGAATCAGCAGCTCTGTCTCCCTTCCTTTCGTAGGGAGGACTACCCAGAGGAGTACTCCGCTCTTAAATATCTGGATGTGAGACGAGTCATCATCAGATACTTGGAAGTGACCAATGATTTCCGGAAATCGGATCATCTGTTTGTCCTGTTTGCAGGTCCTTGTAAGGGTCTGCAGGCTGCTAAGCCTACAGTGGCAAGATGGGTCAAGGAAGCCATTGCAGCGGCTTATGTGGCCGCGGAGAAGGTGCCGCCTATCCAGCTGAAGGCTCACTCCACGAGAGCTCAGGCTACCTCGATGGCAGAGGCCGGATCCGTCTCCTTGGAAGAGATATGCAAGGCGGCAACTTGGGCTTCGGCTCATACATTCTCCAAGCATTACCGTTTGACTGTGGCTGCACGGGCGGAGGCCTGGTTTGGAGCTTCAGTGTTGAGGTCAGGGATTTCTATGTCCCGCCCTGGGTGAGTACTGCTTCGGTACATCCCACCAGTCTATGGATTGATCAGCTTGATGATATGGAAGGTAAAATTATGTATAATCATACCTGATAATTTTCTTTCCATTAATCATAGCTGATCAATCCATAGCCCCTCCCAGATATCTGTACTGTTTATATTCTGGTTGAATTTTAGGTTCAAGTTTAGCCTTCAGTTACTTCAGGAGGACTTCGTGTTCAAGTTCTTCTTTCACTTGGATTCTTCAAGAGTTGAGACGAGTTTGTGTTACAGTGAGCTGCTGCATTCCTCTCCCCTCCGTTTTACGGGGCTGGATTGAGATTTAAATTCTGCCGGCACTCCCTCCCGCTTCGTGCGGCTGTAGGGCAGCTTTGTACCCCTCCCGCTTCGGCGGTGTTAGGGTCAGTCAGCTCCTCCCGCGGTTGCAGGATAAGCCAGATCCCCCCGCATCGGCGGGTGTGGTGTCCCTCCCCCGCTCCGCGGGGATGAGCTGGACGGATTCCCCTCCCCCACTTGGGTGGGGATGAGCTGGGTTAATTCCCCTCCCCCGTTTCGGCGGTGGTGAGCTGGGCAGAGTGTCCCTTCGTGGGTGTAATTCTCTTAAGTGCTGAGTCCTGCGGATGGAGCTTTGATATCGACATACTGAGGAGTTTCCGGCAGCACATGACCACATATAGGGAGGCAAAAGTTTGCTCTCTATCTCCACCTGCTGGTAGATGGACACAACCCACCAGTCTATGGATTGATCAGCTATGATTAATGGAAAGAAAATTATCAGGTATGATTATACATAATTTTACCTTCTCTGGTTCTGTATTACAAACTCCATATTCCCCTAACAAAAAAGCTATCTCTGTTACAACAGCTATACAAAAAAAAAATTAACATTTTGATTTATCACTTCAGGAAAGGCACATGCTCTTTTCACTGCCACACACTGTTTAAATCAGATGGTTTTTTTTGTTTGTTTGTATGGTGAGTATAGGATGTGGAGACCACTAGTCTTCAGCATTTTTATTTGGTGTGCCCAAGGGTCTGCTTTCAAATAGAGCTGGACAATTTGCAAAATAATACAAAACCTTGTAAAAAGACATTCAAAACCTGTATAGTAAGCATACCAAACCATAACAGGCTTAACCCACCAGACAGTGCTGTAAATATTATACTGGGCCCCAGAGCACCAACTCACCTGCAACTGGGAAAGTAAAGCAATGTGTACTGTTAGATATTCCTACACAGACACTATATGCTAGCAGAATCCTTTACATCAATTGTACATGCAAAACATAGGCCCTCACCTGATACAAAATAAAAGTCCACAAAAACTGAAATGGACCTCACCCCCTCCCTTCCCTGGTCCAAGAAGGCCAGATTTTATAAGCAGTGCAATACTGGTAAAAGAGAAACATGCATTTTCTCCTGTACTCTGCAATATACACATATAGAAAAGAGGTACATTCCCAAGTGGACACATCCCAATCTTTACAAAGTATTTAACATTTTTTTTATTTTCTACATTTGGCATTTTTTTTCTTATTGGGTTGGTCCCAGTCTGTTTTCCACTTTCCTTTTGTCAGTCTTAAATATTTTTTCCAGATTTGCCTTTCCATTTCTTCTTTTTTTTTTTTTTTGTCTTGCTGCAGCCTTTTTCTCTACATCTGTCTGCCACTGATCCTTTTATTTTCCCCACTTTTCTCTTCTCTACCTTTATATCCATCTGTTTGATTTTACCCTAATTCTCCCTTTCTTCTACCATCTTTTTAGTCTCCTCCTTTTTACCTGTCATCTACCCTATGGAAGGTTATGGAGTACTGCAGCGAGCCTAGGACCAAGAAGTAGATCACCAATTGGGATTGCTTAACTTATACAAATGGATCTCCTTGGTAGCCCATAATGCTGATTTTCAAGAGTGCCAGTATAGAACAGTGCACAGAGCTTATTTTTCTCAAGCAAGAGCAAACTAGTTGGATCCCCTATGTATGGGGATAATGAAGATATGTTATTTTATGCCTTTTGGGTTTGTCCCAAAATTCAGACTTTTTGGAATGGTATTATTAGTCATCTGAACTATTTGTTGGAGTCACCTATTCGGTCTACTTTTGAGACAGTGGTTCTGGATTGTGGGGGAGACTTGGAAGTGAGAGGTAAGGGGCAATAAGTTATTGGTTCAAAAGGTGATGCTTGTGGGAGGAAAACGTGTATCCTCTAACACTGGGTACACACAGATTGCCTCTCAGCTACATACCTTTATGATGGTGGAATCTAAAGAAATGTATCTTTTAACACGTAGACAACATATTTTATCTATTTGGACTACATATATTCAGTCCTTATCTCTGAGAGGAGAGAGTTTAATCTTAAATAGACTGCATTTATAATATTTGGGTTGGGCTCGTTGACATGGTGGGTTTGGGTTACATCTAGAGACCCGCACAGGAATGGGGTTGGTGGGAATTCCGCGGGATTCCCATGGGGACGGAAACAGTTCTTGTGGGGTTCCCGTGGAGACAGAAGCAGTTCTGCGGGGTTCCCATGGAAGTGTATGTTGCACTTCCACCAGCCTCTTACCTACAGAGTACCAAGTTCTTTGAGTACGGTCTCCTCCTCCTTGCTTTAACAGCACAGATGCGGAAAGTCTCCATTAAGGAGGTGGTAGAGACACAAATGGTGACAAAATTCAAAAAGGCATGGGATGAATACAGAGGATCTCTAGAAAATGGATGTGTCGAGTAACGCTTAAGATGGCGACTCTGGCTGTGATGAACTAGGGCCAATACCAGGCAGACTTGTACGATCTGTGTCTCATATATGACAATCTGGTTTAGGATGTTCTGGAAAGGGCTTTGACGGCAACTTTAGTGACTGGAACATGAGGACAGTGCTAGACAAACTTTTACGGTCTGTGTCCCGCAAATGAGAAGGTGAATAGGCTGGAGTGGGCTTCGAGGGCAACTCCAGCAGTTGAAACATAAGGATAGGGCCAGGCGGTCTTTTATGGTCTAAGTCCCAGAAACACCACAGAGACCATAATTGAGTATATATCACATTTATTGCTGATTTAATCATGAATTGATGATGAGTGTGACTATTGGGTAGACTGGATGGTCAGTTCTCAGTTTTTATTTATCTGCTGTCACTTACTATGTTACTATTAATCCTCTCTGCTCCTGGGCTGATGCACAGACCTCGGTTCTGACATAGGCACGAGCATCATATTGCAGCTGACCTACTGGCACTGACTGTAGTGTTGTGGCTTGAAACCAGAGAGACTGAGAGAGCTGACCGGAATTTTTTAAAATGTATCATTAAATTCTTGCAGGACTAGGTGGGGACGGGTAAGGTTCCAGTGGGGATGGGTGGGGACAGGTAAGGTTTCTGTCCCCGTGCAACTCTCTAGTTACATCCCTTTAGGTTGGGAGTATTACTGTGTTTAGGTGGGTCTGGGGAGTGGATGGGGATATATGATAGATGAAGGGCTTGGACTTAATAGGATGGGAGGCTATAAGAAACAAGAGGTTTCAGCTCAGTTTTGGTTGAGCTGTGACATTTGTCTCATTCATCTTTGAGCCCTGCTGGTTACTTGCATGATATATGTATGATCTTCATTCTGTTCATGTAAGTCTGGGGTAAATATACAAAGTTTTTTATGTTGCTGGTCTCATATTAAAAAAAAAAATTTTCTATTACCTCTCATCTACCCACCAACTTTTCCCCTCTCCAGCACTTCCCTTGTTCTCCCTGTCTCTTTCCCTAGTCCTCCATTTCATAGTAACATAGTAGACGATGGCAGATAAAGAGCTGGCTGACTCCATTATCAGTTCAGCATCCTCTCTACTCTCTGATGATTTTTCCTCAAGTGTGTTATCGAACAGAGTTGACAAAATGGGTGCAGATCTTTATTGAGGCATTGCTTTATATTCAGGTGCATTTGCATATCCTGACGTTTATAACATACATTGTCGAACCTGGAAAGGTTGATGACTTGGTTGTTACAGATCTTGTCTGATTCTAGACCTATATTATTCAGACATACCAAGTCATATGCATTTGGCCTCCAACTCCAGCTAACATCCCAAATCCCTCTTCTCATGCATTGAGAGGAGGCGACTTTAGCATCTTGTCAGTAGTGCTGTCCAATTTGAATTGTTTTCTTAAAAAATTGATTATATATTTCAAGTCATTTTGAAGAATTGTCAATAAAGATCTCTCTCCAGGCATTTTTGTCAACTCTTCTGTTGTTCCTTGCTTGCTGTGTGCAGAGTGTGGACTCTTGCAAGTTTTTGTTTTGGATCAAATAAACAGAACCTTGAACCTCTCGGCCCTATCCTTCACTGCCTCTTAGCCCCAACTCCTTTCAAGGTTGCATTTATTTGATTGATCGCCTAAAGACAAATCATTAAAGTGGTTTGCATATTCAACTTAAAAGGAAGAAAAAAATACAAATCTACAGAAAAGGACAGCCAGCTAATTGTGGTGTTCCAGTAGAGCCCCAAGGAAGAAGGTAGCCTCTTGCAAAATGGCCAGATTCATGTCTTAAAAGCAGTACAAAAAATGTCTTCAATTTAGTTTTAAACATGGGAACAGAGCCCTCTAAGCTCATAGATAACTGGAGGGTATTCCATAGTGTTTGTCCAACCACTCTGAACGTGGATTTCCAGAAGGTAGCTAATGGAACCTCCCAGATTGAAGGAACCTCTCTCCTTTCTTCCCTTGCATCCAAGCTATTCTTTTAACCTCTTACTTGCCTCTGTTTCACCACCTTTTTAATCCCATTTTCACCCTCACTCAACCCCCTTTCCTTTTCAATGCCTCTCCTCTTCAGTCTTCCAGGTCATTCACATTTATCTCAACCTTCCCCCACACTTCATCCCCTCTCTCTTAACTCCCCCCCCCCCCCCCCCCCAATTTCACACCCTCACACATTTTCTCAACCCATTAAAACCTGCACTCTTAACCTACCAATTGTCAGATCCTCTCTATCCCCTCAAGTCTCTCTCCAATACTTTCCAAGTTCCAGATGTCTTCTGCCCCTTTCCTCAACTCCTGAATCCCATCTTCTGCTCTTTTCAGGGTCTCTGGTCCATTTGATACCATCATTCCATCTGCATCCCTATCTGTCCTGTCTAGCATCTACCCTTTAGATCCAGGAAAAGGTTGCATAGTGTATGTACCGTGTTTCCCCGAAAATAAGACACTGTCTTATATTAATTTTTGCCCCCAAAAATGCGCTAGGTCTTATTTTCAGGGGCTGTCTTATTTTTCGGGGAAACATCGGGGTTGGATCGGGGTTGGATCGGGGTTGGCCTGCCCGCCCTCCGTCGCTCCCGGAACTAACCTTAAACTCCTCCTTTCACCTTCGCAGCAAGCAGCAGCAGGGCAGGCCACTCCTTCCTTCCGTGTCCTGCCCTCGCCTGACGTAACGTCCGTGAGGGCGGGGCACGGAAGGAAGGAGAGGTCTGCCCTGCTGCTGCTTACTGCGAAGGTGAAAGGAGGCATTTAAGGTTAGTTCTGGGAGCGACGGAGGGTGGGTGGAGGGGGGGCGGCCTTGTCTGGCTCTCGGCGGCCCTGCTTTCAAACAAAAATTTGCTAGGTCTTACTTTTGGGGGAGGCCTTATATCTACCAATTCAGGAAAACCTCTACTAGGTCTTATTTTCGGGGGATGTCTTACTTTTGGGGAAACAGGGTATATATAATTTATGTAAGGCTTTTTTTTTTTACATTGAAGCTGGAGTCTGAGTGGGTACATTTTTACCAACTCTGACTTCAACCGGAATTGCTTCTTACTCTGACTCCACAGCCCTGCCTGGAGCATAAGTGTCAACCTTTCAAAAAGATTGGGAGTGCCAAACATAGTACAGATTATCTCTACATGGGCACAATGAAGGAGCTTGCTCAACATTGGGGGTGCTTAGCACTGACTGGCACCTATGCCCTGGGCCTGGTTCTGTTAAGTATTGCTCCTCTGTTACGTAATCCTTATGAACTTTACTGTTATGTGGATTTCTTTTTTGTAAATTATAAATTAGCCAATTAATAACTGACATTTACATGCATTCTTATTAGAGTTGCATTTCGATTAAAAATTGTAATTGCGCTTAATCACACAATTTAAAGGTACTTTATTTCTCATTACATCTTCCTGTGACTCTGGGCAAGTCACTTAACCCTCCATTGCCCCAAGTACAAAAGAGGCACCTGTATATAATATTTAAAACACTTTTTATAACCACAGGTAGTATATCAAATCCCATTCCCCTTCCCTTCACTAAAGGACTGATAATCTTCTTCCCTCCCACCCAGGTCCAGCATATCCCCCTTCCCTCCTCTTCCCCCCCCTCCCTGTCCATTCTCTCTCTCTTCCTGTCCCCTTCACCCCATGAGCAGTGGCACAAACTTGGTAGTGAGCAGCACCAAGCTCTTCCTGTGGCTATTGGAGCTCACTACCTCAGCCATAGCTTCCACCTGTGGCCCCTCTGCTCGTGGATGTGCAGCTTACCCCCCCCCCCCCCCTTGCCAATCTATCTTAAAAGGTGGTCTTCTGTTGGTCCCTGGCAGTGTTGCACATACGTTGTCTGCAGCCTGGTCTGACATTTTCCCTCTGACCCGTCTTGCCCATGCAAAAACAGGAAGTGATGTTAGAGGAAATGGGACAGGCAGAGGGAAGGCTTCACACCAAGCTGTGGGCAATGTATGTCCAACACCACTGCTGCTGGACATCAAAAGAAAAAAACACCCTTTAAGGTAGACCGGTGCGGGGAGGGAGCAGTTGATAATGAATCGCGGGTGGGGGGGGGGGGGGGAAGAGAAATGCCGGATCGTTTTGAGGACAGGTGTTGGGAGTGTAAGAGAACAGATGTTTGAAGGAGAATGGAGATGCTGTAATGTGATTAATTGTTTAAAATCACGATTAATGCATTAATCACAGACCCCCCCCCCCCCCCTCCCCATTTACAAAGTGAATGGGCTGTATCGGCATTGCCTTGCAACTTTGTAAATGGGGAGGGGGGAGAGTTAACTGCTATTTAACTTGTAGCCCTAATTCTTGTTAATTTTGATATATATATAGAGAGATGTAGATGTATTTTTTTAAGATCGTATGTGGTTAACACTGAATTTTATTTCACAGAATGTCACACTGAAAATGAAATAAAAGCCAGGGATCCAATTAGGTGCAGAGAATGTGGTTACAGAATAATGTACAAGAAAAGAACAAAAAGATGTATCCTTTGAGAACTTATCTTTACAGTTACTAAATTTGGAACAAACTTCTTAACTGTGAAACTTGTTAACAAGACCTGTTTGTAAAAAGCTCATTTTTGATTGTTGAGGGGAATATTCAGGAGAGTGTAAACATTTCCGAGGCTAATGTTTCATTGAAAGATATGATATTCAGTTTGAAAAAACTGAAGCTACAATCAATTGGGAGCTGGCCTCACATAAGATACTATTAAGAAAATTATTACCTGATTTTGCTGGTGTTCTGACATCAACATAACAATACTCACAGGAAAATTTCTAACTAGAATTCTTTTGCCAGCAGTTTAATACTGGTATTGTTAGGCAGGCTTAGTACTTATAATTTCTGATTTTAAGTAATAGTTATAAAACAAAACATAGTCCAATAAAGAAGGTATCATCTTATTTTCTTTCTAACCAATACAGTAGAGTCTCAATTTGTCGGCACTTCTCAGTTCCTCCTCATCTGGATGAGATGGTGCATTATCCAAGAGAAGGATTGCTTTCCTAGGCAGGTTTATCATTTTCAAAAAGCTTTCTACTGATGGAACAAATTCCTTGAAAAAACGGTTATGGAAAATTTGTTCATCCAGGCATTTCTCTGGTTTCTTTAGGTCACCAGAACTGCAATGGGAGCCATGTATTTAAAGGCCATGTGATTTTTTTTTTTTTTTTTCCCCAATGAAAGTCAGTGGTAATTTGTTTACCAGTTGCATTTATTCTGTACTCCATTTATAACCTGGAGCTGACGCCTCAAGCAGTAATGCAGGAGTTCTTGATGGCAACATTTTAAAACCCGGTTTCGTCAGTTGTTTGTCTAGTCCCTTGATATGCCTTCCTTTTTAAGGAGATGCTGAAATGTCACTTTGAATGTGACAAATTCCTCAAAAGTTTGCTGACAGTTTTTCCCTAGCAACGTAGAGCTGCCTTATATCTTTTCTTCCAGTGATCAAGCCACCCGATACTAGCAGAGAAATCCGGGTCACCTTAATTGAATTCATAAAAACATGGCTTCCTCTTGAAATATAGGCCCAGATATAGGTATGCTCATCTCTGCTATATGAACCACAGAAATAAGGCTTCACTCACCTTCTCATATTCACATTTTTCCATAATTTTTCTAGTGTTCAATGAAAATGTAAAGGCATGATTTGAGGCCCATTTCTCAACTCACTGTGTTGCCTTTTCCAGTCAAGAACTGTTTCTCTCCTCATTCCTAGTCCTGTTGCAATTTTTTGAATGGCTTCATCCTTGTCAATTTTTTAAATTATTTATTTATTTATTTGTTGCATTTGTACCCCACATTTCCCACCTATTTGCAGGCTCAATGTGGCTTACATAGTACCGTCAAAGGCGTTTGCCCAGTTGGTGGATAACAAATACAAAGTTGTATAGTGATCGTATGAGGTATAAGTGGAGGGTCGGAATGGATGAAGATTGCGTGATGTCCTGTTCGATCATAGTCATGCTGTGTTGGTAGGTGAAGAGGGTTACGTGGGGTCGTTGGGGTAGGCCTTTTTGAAGAGGTAGGTTTTTAGTGATTTCCTGAAGTTCAAGTGGTCGTGGATTGTTTTCACAGCTTTTGGGAGCCCATTCCATAGTTGTTCGCTTATGTAGGAGAAGCCGGCTGCGTAAGTTGTTTTGTATTTCAGTCCTTCGCAATTTGGGTAGTGTAGGTTTAGGTAGGATCTTGACGATCTGACTTTTGTTTCTTATTGGTAAGTCTATAAGGTGTCATGTATCCTGGGACTACGCCATACATGATTTTGTGGACTAAGGTGCAGATTTTGAAGATGATCCGTTCTTTGATTGGGAGCCAATGCAACTTTCTCGGAGGGGTTTGGCGCTTTCAAAGCGTGTTTTGCTGAATATCAGCCTGGCTGCTGTATTTTGGGCGGTCTGGAGTTTTTTTATGAGTTGTTCTTTGCAGCCCGCGTAGATTCCGTTGCAATAATCTGCAAAGCTTAGGACCATTGATTGTGTTAGGTTTCGAAAAGTTGCTCTTGGGAAGAAAGGTTTTAATCGTTTGAGCTTCCACATTGAATAGATCATTTTCTTTGTTACAGAGTTTACTTGGCTCTGAAGGGGAAGAATAAAAATATAGTACTCTAGTACAAATGTTGCAGAAAAAGAAAGTTGAAACTCGGGGGGGGGGGGGGGTCCTACCTCAGAATGGTGGTGTTTCGCAGTTCAAGCAGCTCCCGGGGTCAAAACTGAATGTCTCTGGTGCAAATATTTCCGCTGTCCTACACCAGAAAATGGAAAGATAAGTTGCATGCTCCTTAATGGCAATGTGATGACATCATGGGGGGGGGGGCCTATCAGCTATGCCTGTTGGTCGGATAATCAAGACTTTACATTTTTTTTTATAAGTTTTTGAAGGCAACAGCTTCATCAGATCAGAAATGAGCAGATGTTGATGAATATCAGAATATGTAAGTGAAACACAAAAGCATTTCAATGACAGTCTAACAGGAAGAAGGTGGTGTGTATTAGGTGAGAAGCAGGGAGGGCTGGGTGGATGAGAGACAGGGAGAGATGGACTGGTGATAAGAAGGTGGCAAAGCAGGAAACCCAGATCTTTGTCTTGTCTGGTGGGTTCAAAATATTTCATCATTTTGACTTCAATCATCTTACGTTCCTGGATTGTCTTAAAATAGCCTTTTAGTATTCTCACCTTCCTTTTCATCCATACCAGACCAGTCCAGACTAATGGGTTATTCCATCCACCAGCAGAAGGAGACAGAGAAAATAGTTCCAAGTAATTTGCAGCCTGCAATGTTCAGTATTTTCTCTGTCCCCTAGTGGATATTGGATGGATCATGCAGCTCGTCCTTGCTGCTTGTCTGGCAGCTCCTATCCCGGTAGTTACAGATGCTAGTTGAGCAGGGGGTTCTGGCTGGTTGTCTTTGGTCACGTTTTATCTGACCTTCCTCAAGGAGTTTGGATGATACCCAGTGGTTCCAGGTCCAGCACCACTACTGCCCAATGGGACAACTTTACTGAGTAGAATGAGGTTAGCAGTTATCTGAACAGCAAGTGTGTTTTGTTTCCTTATTCCTTGTCATCATCAGCAGATGAATCCATTACAAATGGGTTGTGTCCACCTACCAGCAGGGGGAGATAGAGAACACTGAAAACCATAGTGCCATAGTGCCTCTAGGACGGCTAGCTCCATCTGCCTCTCAGTATTTCTCTATCTCCCAGCAGGGTAGGACGCAGCTTGTTCAGCTCCTTGAAAATTTCTGCCTGGGGAGGCTCCTGTGCTTGGCCAGTTGAGCTGGGGTGTTGTGGCTGGTGGTGCCCATTTTAAAGGCACATAGGTTGTGTTTTTTTTTTTTTTTTTTTAATTTGTACCCCGCACTTTTTTCCACTCGCGGCAGGCAATGGAGGGTTAAGTGACTTGTCCAGAGTCACAAGGAGCTGCCTGGGCTGGGAATCAAACTCAGTTCCTCAGTTCCCCAGGACCAAAGTCCACCACCCTAACCACTAGGCCACTCCTCCACAGGTTCGCCCTGTCCCTGCCTTTCCCACCCTCTACTGCCTCCGGAGTACCTCTGTAGCTGGTGTCTGGCACTGCGTTGCTACCTGGTCTCCCTCCGACTGATGATGGCCCGGGCAGATGTCAGAAGTGGATGCCCCTGAGCGTTGGATGCACGCTAAACGTAGACGGGTAAATTCCCCATCGGAGAGTGGCACACCGCCCTCCCTCCCCCCCCCCCCCCCCCCCCCCCCCCGTGGTTGGGCTGTGGGGACTCTGAGGGATCTGGCAGGCCTTCATGGTCTGAGGAGCCAGAGGAAGGTGCCGGTTTGCCACTGGATCTGGATGATCCCACAGCACTTATCTCTGATGCCTTACAGGCCCTCTCTATTGATGATCCTGTTCAAGGCGAGGCCTCCTCTTAATCCGAGGATGGCGAGTTCTAAGAAGCCTGCTCGAGCCTTTCCTTTGCATGACTGCATCCAAGAGCTTATTTTTGCTCAATAGGCTGACCCAGAGGGGCCCTTGAAAGTGGCCAGGGCGACGGGGCATCTTTACCCTCTGAGTGAGGAACACTTGGCCCGTTTTGGGGATCGACTACACAAAGACTCCAGTATTTTTTCTTTATCACAAAAACATTTTATTGTATTGCAATGCCCGCTAACCTCACTAGCACTGCTGCCTACTATTAAAACCTCACACATTCACTCCTCCGCTCACCTTGCACACCTGTATTTAATTTAAATACAAAACAGTTGATTTTACATTTTAAACTGCATACTTATACTGTTTCGTATTGTGCATATGTTTTGCCATGCTTATACATTATATCATACTCAAATAATCAAAACTCAGTCCTGCCAGCAAAATGGTCCTTTTCCTGCAAACG
This sequence comes from Microcaecilia unicolor, assembly GCF_901765095.1. NCBI lineage: Eukaryota > Metazoa > Chordata > Amphibia > Gymnophiona > Siphonopidae > Microcaecilia > Microcaecilia unicolor. Next base: position 550,658,756 of record NC_044031.1, read on the forward strand.
CCACGCCTTCCGCATGGACGCAGTGAAAATGTTTCCACATAAACGCTGGATGACTGTTCTTCATGGACAAACTCTGTATGTCCGTTAAACCTCCGTTGGCTGTTCAAATACACCACCTCCAGTCATTAGTATGCTTCACAATACAGGTGCTGTGTGCTCGGTGACTAACTCAACAGTCCACCTTATCTGTTTCATGTTATGCCGGCTCCTCAATGTAGGACCGCATTTCACAAACCTTCCTCAGGAGGAACCACCATCAAATTTGTTCTACACCTCCAGTGGCTGCATGCCGGATTGAAACTCCCCTTAGGGCTGAGCCACAGACGCCACCCAGGAAATCCCCGTTTTGGGGATGCCTAAAGTGGATGCCTTAGTCACGGCTGTGACAAAAAAGACCACCCTCCCACTAGAGGGAGGGGTCGCCCTGAAGGACATTCAGGACCAGAACCTGGAATCAGCGCTAAAATGGTCCTTTGAAATTTCGGGCCTAGCCTTAAGGGCGTCTGTTTGCAGTTCTTATGCTGCTCAAGCCTGCCTTTCTTGGTTACAACAGGCAGTGGAACAGCCTGTAGATGGTGCGGAGTCCCTCGCCAAGGTTGCACCTCGCATGGAGTCGGCCTTGTCATTTTTAGCTGACGCCCTCTATGATCTGGTCAGAGCTTCGGCTAAACAGATGTCTGTGGCGGTGTCTGCCCGCCGCCTTCTATGGCTTCAGCATTGGGCGGCTGACATGGCCTCTAAGCAAAGGCTGGTGAAGTTGCCTTTTTGGGGACTTCTGTTATTTGGAGAGGATTGTTAAAGACCTGGGGAATGCTAAACCCCAGCGGTTACCTGAGGATAGGCTGTGGCCTTCTTCCAAGGGTCAGGTGGTTCCTCTAAACCTTGCTTCCGTGAAGCTAGAAGGTATCGCCCAGGGCGCTCTGCTGGGTTTACTCAACGTGCCCATTTTCAGCAGAGGAGGTCCTTTCACTCGAACAAGCGATCTGCAGCGGCCGGTGCTAGGCCTGGAGTTCAAGGGCGACCCTCTCAATGATGGTGCGCTGGTCCACTTCTTTACAGATGTAGGAGGACGCCTTTCCCTCTTTCTAGAGGAGTGGACCAAGATTACCTCGGATCAGTGGGTCCTGCACCTGATCAGAGAAGGTTACCAATTGGAATTCAATGCCCCGATGAGAGACGTGTTTTTGGAGTCCCGATGTGGTACTGCCGTCAAGCGGGCGGCAGTAGAGGAGACCCTACAAGTCTTGTTGCACCTTGGGGCGGTGATCCCTGTGCCTCCCGCCGAACACGGCTGCGGTCGTTACTCCATTTACTTTGTGGTGCCGCGTAAAGGCGGGTCTTTTTGGCCCATTCTCGACTTGAAGGAAGTCAACAAGTTTCTGAGGGTGCGCTCCGTCATTGTGGCGGTACAGCCAGGAGAGTTCCTCACGTCTCTGGACCTAAAAGAAGCTTACCTGCACATACTTATTTGGCCCCCGCACCAACGGTTCCTCCGATTTGCGGTGTTGGGGAAGGCATTTCCAGTTTCGGGCTTTGCCTTTTGGCCTCGCCACAGCTCCCCGAACCTTTTCAAAGGTAATGGTGGTAGTAGCTGCCTTTCTCAGGCGAGAGGGTATCCGGGTTCATCCGTACCTAGACGACTGGCTCATCAGAGGGGACTCTGCAAAAGAGAGTCGTCATGTCACAGCCAGAGTGGTCTCAGTACTGCAATCTCTGGGCTGGGTCAGCAATATACCCAAAAGTCACCTGACCCCCTCTCAATCTCTAGAATATTTGAGGGTCCGGTTTGACACGGCCTTGGGGTTTTTGTTTACCCGACCAGAATCAGGTCCGTCTGCTCCTGAGGATGCCTCGCCCGCGAGCTTGGGACATTGTCCAGCTGTTGAGGTCGATGACAGCCACCTTAGAAGTGGTGCCATGGGAGAGAGCGCATATGAGACCTCTGCAGATTGCCCTGCTTCAACGATGGTCTCCAATGTCCCAGGATTATCAACGCAGACTCGCGTGGCTCCCTGCGGCCCGACTCAGTATGGAGTGGTGGCTCTCAGACAGCATGGTGCGGCGAGGAATGCCGCTAGTGCTTCCCTGGTGGTAACAGATGCCAGCCTGAAGGGCTGGGGAGCACATTGCCAGGGAAGCTATGCCCAGGGTCTATGGACACCTGTGGAAACGGGGTGGTCCATCAATCGCTTAGAACTGAGAGCAATATTTCAGGTGCTTCTGGCCTTTCACAAAACCCTGGAGGGACTGGCTGTCAGAGTTCTACCGGACAACACGACAGCAGTGGCCTACATAAATCGACAAGGCGGCACTCAGTGCAGAGCACTGGCCGCGGAGGCCACTCCAATTTGCCACTGGGCCGAGCTGCAGCTTCTGTTAGCAGTTCACATAGGTCAGAGCAACGTGCAAGCCGATTTTCTAAGCAGGCATCAAATCGACCCAGCGGAGTGGGAACTGGCAGACGAAGTGTTCCTTCAGATCTGTGCCAAATGGGGAAAGCCCGTAATGGATCTTATGGCATCAAGCACAAATGCCAAAGTCCCGTCCTTTTTCAGCAGGTGGAGAGATCCTCGTTCGGCGGGGTTGGATGCCTTGGCTCAACCCTGGCCTCCGGGCCTCCTGTATGTGTTCCCTCCTTGGCCCTTAATAGGGCGGCGACTCCTGCGAATTCGGCTACATCAAGGAGTGGTGATCCTCATTGCCACGGATTGGCCCAGGCGGCCGTGGTATGCGGACCTCCGGAGGATGCTGGTGGAGGCTCCCCTTCCTTTTGCCTCTGGTTCCGAACCTGTTGACGCAGGGCCTGGTGACCATGGAAGATCCATGCCGCTTTGGTCTTACGGCATGGCTATTGAGAGGGCGCAATTGAGAGACGAGGGCTGTTCTAACAAGGTCATCTCCACTCTCTTGCAGGCCCGCAAGCGTTCCACTTCGTTGCCTATGCTCGGACCTGGCGCCAGTTTGAGGCTTGGTGTGCTTCTAAAGCGATCACACCCATGCGGGCTTCTGTCTCGCCAATACTTGACTTTCTGCAGGATGGTTTACAAAAAGGCTTGGCCTATAATTCCCTGCATGTTCAAGTGGCAGCATTGTCATGCTTTCGGTGGAAGGTCGCTGGCCTCTCCCTGGCTTCACATCCGGACATTACACGGTTTGAGAGGGATGCTTTCGCTCCGGCCTCCCTTGCGGGCCCCTTGCCCGGCCTGGAACCTGGGGCTAGTATTAAAGGCTCTTCAGTGTTCGCCCTTCGAGCCGCTGAGGCGAGCTTCGGAGAAGGATGCGACTCTAAAAGTCTTTTTGGTAGCCATTGCATCAGCGAGACGGGTATCTGAACTCCAGGCGCTGTCCTGTCGAGACCCTTTTCTGCAATTTTCAGAGTCCGGAGTAACGGTACGCACTGTGCCTTCCTTCATGCCTAAGGTGGTTTCAGCGTTTCACCTAAACCAGCCTATTTGCCCTCATTTTACTAGGGAGGAGTTTCCAGAATCCTTTGGGCAGTTGCACCTCCTGGATGTGCACCGGACTCTGTTGTAGTATCTGCAGATGTCAAATGCTTTCAGGACCTCTGATCACCTTTTTGTATTGTTGTCAGGTCCTCGCAGAGGGTCTCCAGCGTCTAAAGCCTCTATAGCTCGTTGGCTTAAGGAAGCCATTTTTTTCTGCATATCTGCTGTCTGGCCGGCCTCTGCCTGACACCTTTAAGGCTCATTCCACAAGAGCGATTTCCTCCTCTTGGGCTGAAACTGGCGCACTCTCTCTTCAAGAAATATGTAGTGCAGCAACTTGGGCTTCTAAGCTTTCTTTTGCCCGACTTTACAGGCTGGATGTGACTGCCAGGAGGGACGCGCTTTTTGGAGCACAAGTGCTGGCGCGTGGTGTGGCTTGTTCTCGCCCTAACTAGGGATTGCTTTGATACATACCATTCGTAATGGATTCATCTGCTGCTGATGACAAGGAAGGGAAAATTAGGTTCTTACCTTGGTCATTTTCTTTCCTTTAGTCACAGCAGATGAATCCATGATCCCTCCCTGATTGACTCTGTTTTGTGTTCCGTTTTTCCTGCAGACATGTTTCCTCATTGGGAGAAGTTGGAAAACAGTCTTCAGGATTTCTGTTCTTCTACAGGAGGTTGAGTTTGTCCCTCCTTTGTGTTATTGCTCCTGTTCTGGGGCGTTCGTTCGCTGTGAGGAAAGTTCATGTTATGCTACTTTGCGGTTTAACTGCTTTGGAAGCTTGAAAATACTATGGAGGTAGCCATCCTAGAGGCAGTATGGTTTTAAGTGTTCTCTATCTCCCCCTGCTGGTAGGTGGACACAACCCATTCGTAATGGATTCATCTGCTGTGACTAAAGGAAAGAAAATTACCAAGGGAAGAACCTAATTTTCCCTTGTCTGCTCCAACCATTCCCAACAAGTGGGTCATATGCTCTCCTACCAACAGAGGGAGACTGAGAACTACTGACTAGTGACACCTGAATTAAGGGACTGTGCAACCCTGACCTGCTCAGTATTTCTCAGTCTCCAGAGGTAGGTGAGACTATGCAACCCTGCTTCTCTTTGGGTACATAGTTTTGGCACCAATGAAAATAAAAACAAACAGAACCCTTGCTGTCTCGGGGGTGTTCTGGAACAGCTCATTGTTATTGGGGGAAAAAACACCACTGGTCTTGGCTCTTTGGTCTCAAGCTTTGACTCCTGTGCCGTTTTGGGGGTGCAAACTCCGGACTCTGGATCCCTCCCTGCCCTCCTGTTTGAGAGTGGAGTGCCTTGCTTTTCCTGAGAGGAGTTCCTTGATGTTAGTCTGTGAATTACAGTGATCACCACTTGAAAAAAAAGAGTTGGATTTAAGAAAAAAAAAAGTAAAGGCTCTGGTTAGCGCGGAGCCATTGCTGGGTGCAGCTGCTGAAATCTCTGTGGCAGAGAAACATGTAGGCAGTGGGACACTTGTAGCCAGACACTGCTGGAGCAGATCGCAGCATGACTTCTCAGGTAGAGAAGGTGTGTTGGTCTCCGTGCAGTGTTTGCCGCGTGTGAGGAGACGGCTCTGGATCTCAGCACTGACCCGGAATTGGGTGCCTGGGAGGCTGGGAGTGTGAGGTTCCCCGGCAAGTTAAGAAGGCCATGTTGGGGGAGACTGCTTCGGCAGCATATGGTGTGACGGGAACATCAACCAAGTTGGCTCTGGTCGCGCATGGGCTGGATTCGGGAGAGGCACTTCCTGTGCTTGCTACACAGGATTCCTCCACTTTCTTTTTTTTTTTTGCCCCAGAATTTGTCTTCTTGCTGCATTAGGCTTTTGCCTGAAGAGGGGTCTGCCTATGGAGCTTCTGGGGTGGCACGTGGGGCCAAGAAGGAGGACTTTGTTGTTCTGCCTCTGAGATGAGAGGCCCCCCACCCCTGGCTCGATGATGAGGCGGTCTGGGGGGAACCCTTGGTCGTAGAAACCTTGAAGGATCCTTCTGCAGTTCCTCTGGGGGAGGATCCATCTGTTCGTATTGTTAGATGCCAGGAATTGCCTGGTTTGTTGTTGGAGGTTCTGCAGGCTCTGAAGATTTCTAAGAATCCTCCTCTGGTGACTAGGAAGGGTGACTTTCCTTTGAAGGGGATTTGCTGGCTGCCCCAGACCTTTTCGTACCACAGAGACTTGAAGGATGAGTAGAGGGGTGAGCGGCAAGCCCCAGATTCTCCTTTACACATTGGTCGGGCAATGACTCTACTTTACCAGCTCCCTCTGGCAGACTTGGAATCCTTTCAGGTTCCTAAGGTGGATTCTCTGGTGACGGCTGTCACCAAGAAGATGGCTATCCCCGTGGGAGTCACAGCGGGCCTTTAAAGAACCTCATGATTGCAAGATGGAGACTCTCTGAAGCGATCCTTTGAGGTCTCGGCCTTACAGGCAGCCATTGGTAGTGGTTAAGTGGCTCAAACCTGTTTTTGGTGGGCCGAAGTTGCCAGACTTTCCGTCAGCGTCTTCCTCGCAGTCGTCCTTGGATGTCATGAATTTGGAGTTGGGTACTGCCTTTCTTTCAGATGCCTTGTATGGCTTGGTCCGTGCTTCCATAAAAAACCTGGCTCTGGTGGTGTTTGAGCGGTGTTTTCTTTGGCTCAGGAATTGAGCGGTGCATGTAGCCTCTAAGGTCTGTTTGAGTCAGCTCCCCTTTAAGGGCAAGTTACTATTTGGTGATAAGTTAGAGACACTGGTTAAGAGCTTGGGGGAGTCCAAGGTGCTATGGCTTCCCGAGGATAGTCCAGTCATGTGCACATTTGGCAGATAGGAGGCGCCTTCAGGAGTTTAGGCGATATTGGCTGGGTAGAGGGGCCTGTTCCCAGCATAGTCATTTCTAGAATCAGGGACAGTCCTTTCAGTCCTTTCCTTCCTTTCGAGGTAATTGGAGAGGAGGTTTCGATGGGACTTTGGTGGTCCCGGTGGTACCTGGGCCTCACAATGATATTCTGGGGGCCCAGTCATGCCCATAGGCAGAAGGTTGCAGCTGTGTTACTGGAGGTGGGTCCATGTGACGTCGGATCGGTGGGTCCTCGATATTATCAAGAACGGTTATGCTCTTGAGTTGTGGTGTCCTCTTCTAGATGCCTTCCTTGTGTCTCCTGCCAAGGTATGGGACTTTGGAGCAGCTGTTGGCTCTGCAGGTGGTAGTTCCAGTTCCTCTGGGCACGCAAGTTCTGGGAGGTATTCCATTTATTTTGTGGTGCCCAAGAAGGAGAATTCCTGGCGTCCGATTTTTGGACCTAAAGCGGTTGAATCAAGTATTGCGCGTTTCTTCTTTTTACATGAAGACCCTCCAGTCGGTAATAGTGGCAGTTCAGCCAGGAGAGTTTCTCACATCCCTGGATTTGTCGGAGAGGTACCTGCATATTCTCCAAGGACAAGCAGGTTGCTTGTTCTCACATGTGGGTGAACGTCCGCATCGGCCCAGGAAACGGACATTTTTCCCAGCAAAAATAAAAAGTTTTGCCAGAGTCTTCTGGTGCGCAAGCAGCATGCATGTGTCCCCTCGGTTCTTTTTTTTTTTTTTTTTTTTTTGTCTGCGACGAGGTGACGGGATTTATCTGCTCTTCTTGTTTTTGGCCCAGGAACAGTCTGACAACTTTTTTTCTTTCTATTTTTTATTATTTTGTCATTTCCTTAAAAAAACACCTGTTTATATTCTGGTTGCATTTCAGGTTCAAGTTTAGTCTTCAGTTCCTGTTCAGGAGGATCTTCGTGTTCAAGTTTTTTCGATTGAATTCTTCTGGAGTTGAGACGATTTTGTGTTACAGTGAGCTGCTGCATTCCTCTCCCCTCCGTTTTACGGGGCTGGATTGAAACCTAAATTCTGCCGGCGCTCCCTCCTGCTTCGTGCGGCAGTAGGGTAGCATTATATCCCTCCCGCTTCGGCGGTGTTAGGGTCAGCCAGCTCCTCCCGCGGTTGTGGTCGCAGGATAAGCCACATCCCCCCGCATCAGCGGGTGTGGTGTCCCTCCCCCGCTCCGCGGGGATGAGCTAGACGGATTCCCCTCCCCCACTTGTGTGTGGATTAGCTGGGTTGATTCCCCTCCCCCGTTTCGGCGGTGGTGAGCTGGGCAGTGTGTCCCTTTGTGGGTGTAATTCTCTGAGTCCTGCGGATGGAGCTTTGATATAGACATACTGAGGAGTTTCCGGCAGCACATGACCACATATAGGGAGGCAAAAGGATTGCTCTCTATCTCCACCTGCTGGTAGATGGACACAACCCACCAGTCTATGGATTGATCAGCTATGATTAATGGAAAGAAAATTATCAGGTATGATACATAATTTTACCTTATTTTATAAACAGTGTTCTGAGTTGGGTGCCATTTATAGAATAGCACCAGAAGCTACATCTAACTTTTAGGCGCAATGATTTACACGAGCTCAAATCTGGTGTAAATCCCCAGTGCCTAAATTATACACAGATCAGGCATGTTCTGTAACTGCATGTAAATCTTGGAACACGCATGCCCCTTCCATGGCCATGTCCCCTTTTCAGATCACGCTAGAATACACATGTACATCTTTATAGAATAGGCCTAGCAAGACGCCCATGTAAATTCTAATAGTTGCCAATTAGTATCAGTAATTACTATTAGCACCCAATTATCTGTGCTAATTGGTTCAATATTTAAATTGTGTGCATGTGCAATTTTGAGCACCATATATAGAATCTGGGGGATACTGCTTTTGTACAGTACTGCTTCTTCTGAAGTCTAACTCCTACCCAAGCAAGTTTCTCTATCTGGATGCACTTCACAGCAGAGCTTCTTAAATATCTATATAAGTAGAGCATATCAATATTTTTTTCTTGAATATGCATGTGGTGGATTTTTTTTTTTTCAGATAGAATTTGCAGAGCGTGCACATTCTGCATTTGAGATATGGGTAATTTGAGCAGAGTTTTTGAGGGCCTACCTATCTCTGGGCACTGCTTTGCTACTTCCCACATGTTCTGGACTAATCTGGTGAGGACACCATAAGGAAGGATAAACTAGATCTTACCTGCTAATTTTCTTTCCTTTATTCCCACCACACCAGTCCAGATTCCCTCCCTGGTATCTCAGAAGCTGCACCTTTCTGGATCTGGACTGAACAAACCAATTGGGCCAATAACTCAAGGGGCAGTAGTTAAAATTAAGACATCTGCAAGTAAGAAAAATATGTTAAGGAACACTTGGTCCTTTCCCTTTTACTCTTACCTTGTTTCCCTGGAATTTTATTGGGGCTAAAGATATATGCTATTGGTACAGCAATTTACTTGAAAAAGAAATAATTTCTTCCTCTGTTTTTCATTACTGTTGGTGACATGCTGACGTTACCCTTATAAGGCAAAGCGTGCAAGATTTTTTTTTTTTTTTCTGTTTCATCTGCTGGTTGATGGACATAACCCACAGGTTCTGGACTGGTCTGGTGGTACTAAAGGAAAACAGATGAGCAGGTACGACCTAATTTCTCCATAATGCACATTCATTATGGCTGTAATGCAGCTTAATAAATACACTCCCTCCCCCCCTTAAATGGCATTAGCACATTTTACTAAATATAGCCTAATGTATTATTAGTAAACATCCTGCTGCATAAAAGGGGGCCTACCATAAATGATTTATTAATCTGCATTAGCGTATGTTATTGTAATATGTTTGTTTGTTAAAATTTTATATACCCCTGAACTTTGAAAGACCAAAGCAGTTTACTTAGTAAATCTAGCTCTGACTCCTAAATTAGGATAAGCCAAGAATATTGAGCATCTTTTTGTCTTCAATTCGTGTATATATAATTATACATTTTTATAAAAACAATTTTCTTTAACTCTGAACATAACAGTGGTAGTATTTGATGCCCGGTGACATCCATAAGTGCTGGAAATAAAGTTTTCAACAACTAAGTGTAAATTTTCTTGTGCCCTTCTGTGTTTTGCCTGTTCCCTCCTTCTTGGGCTGTGCATGTTACATTTTAATAGGTGTGTATTCATTTTACAGTATTAAAGCAAATGTGGGATACTACTTTTTGTGACAGTCTGGAAAATGTCTGAGAATACAGACGTCCGGGTTGAAAATGATTATGATTAACAAATCAGGGGAGACAAGCTTGCAGCTAGATGATTCTGCTTACAGCAACTGCTGAATAATAATTTACTGGACATTTAGCAAGTGTTGAAATAAACAAAAGATCAAGCCATACTGCTGTTTTGAATCAGCTGTATTTTGTGTAGCAACCTGGCATTCTGCTCAGTCTTCTACGAATTACAATAGTCCAAATGAGATAACAGCAACATCTTAACGATTACAATAAAATGTGATGCTGAAAAACATGAACACAATAAGTGTAAAGTGGATCATCTACTGGAGCCTGAGGCTCACTGACTGTGCAAGCTGAAGTGACCGCCACCAAAAACAACTTTCCAGGTCAAATACTTTAGATAACAAGAATCAAATGGCTCAAAAGGAGCTTTCGTCAGCTGGATGAGGACAATGTTGAAATCCCATGCCACAGTTGGTTTGATGGGGGGGGGGGGGGGGGGCTTTGTCAACATCAAACATCTCATGAAGCAAGCAACTAGAGATGGGTTTACTTCCTACATGTTGATGATGAGCATTAATTTCACTGAGATGAACCCTTACTAGTGTTGGTTTTGAAATCAGACTCTGAGAGGTGCAGGATCTATTCAAGCAGTTTTTGTGTAGGACAAGTGAGGGAACCTAAGGTCTTGCCCTCGCACTATAGGGCAAACCTACTCCATTTAAATGAATAACAACTCTTAGTGGAGGCTTTTCTTGAAGCCAGCAAGATGCAAAAGACACCCGCCAGGAAAGCTAAAGATCTGAATTCTGTGCTCTCAGTATCCAAACCATGAGGGCCAGGGATTGGAGGTTGGGATGCAGAAGGGATACCTCGGTCTATATGCTAAGGGTTGGAAAACATTCCAATCTCCACGGATCTTCTGAGGATAGTTCCAGAAGAAGAGGAAACCAGATCTGCCTCAGCCAGTAAGTGGCAATTAGGATCATAGTTCCCTGGTCTTTCTTGAGTGTCAGCAAAATCTGTATGAGAGGTATTGAAGGATGTGCATACAGAAGACTCCTACTTCTCCCCCCCCCCCCCCCCCCTCAATGTAGGAGAAAGGCATCTGGTGCTAGTCTGCTGTGTGATCTGAGCCTGGAACAGAACTTGAGGATCGTGCTGTTGAGACAAGTGGCAAAAAGATCCACCAAGCGAATGCCCTACTTATGGATGATCTTGCAGGTTATGCTCATGTTGGCGAGTCCACTCATGCAGTTGCAAAACCCTGTTCAGTTTGTCTACCAGGTACCTGTCCTTTCCTGCTAGTTACGTGGCTTGAAGGTTCATTCTGTGAAGGAGAGCCCACCACCTCCTCCCACAAGGGGTAAGATCCATTATGCCCTTGCTTGTTCACATAGCACATGGCAACCTGGTTGTCCATTTGAATGAGAATAATTTGGTTCTGTAGCCAATCTCTGAAAGCCTGTAGGGTTTTCCAAATGCTCCTGAGCTCAAGGACATTAATATGGTAAGTCTTTCCTGAGCAGACCAAGTACCCTGGGTGTGAAGCCCATCCACATGAGCTCCCCATCCCAAGTTGGATGCATCTGTTAACACCTGAGAAGGAGGTGGAATTTGGAATGGTGATATCGGTCAAATTCATCCAAATTGTCCACCAGCGATGGGCATGAGTCAACTCAGGAAGAATCTGGGTTACATCTGCTATGTTCCCGGCTTTCTCAGACAACTAGGCAGCTAGGGTCAACTGAGCCTCTCCCAAATGGAAACGTGCCATGGGAGGGACCTGCACCATTGAGGCCATGTGACCTATTAATCTCCAATATTTGCTGAGCTGTAACCTGCTTGCTGCTTTGGACTTGCAAGAGAAGTGTCATCAAGCCCTCTTCTCTTGCTTGTGGAAGAAAAACCTGAGCCTATAATGTATCAAGCAGGGCTCCTATGTACTATCAATGTTGAACCTGGAGATGGTGGGACTTGGGGTAGTTTATCACAAACCCTAGTAGCTCCAATACCTGAACAGTTAGCCACACTGACTTCGTTGCTTTCTCCTGTGATATGATCTTGACCAGGTAATCATCCAGATAGCGAAACTCCCAGTCTGCGCAAGTAAGTTTCAAATACCACTCGATAGCTGGTGAATACGCTGGTAGCTGATGCAAGGCCGAATGCAATACTGGTGGTAGTGTTTCCTTATTCGGAATCTGAGATACTTCCTGTGACTAGGAAATATCAAAATGGGGGAATAGGCATCTGTTTTGTTTTTTACATTTCAAATAATGTTTGATTAATGTTACAAACATAACAAGAACCATGCAGCAAGACATAAATATTTCAGCAGGGCTGGTGCTTGGGTTTCTGGTGCCCTCCCCTCTTCTTTAAAACTGCTTTAATAAATTATTGTAGCTGTTGGAAACAGTACTAATAAAGGCTATATTTTGTGTGCCTTTTTCTACACTGTTCTATAAGTACAGTAATATATGGCCAAATTTCAGTGATGAAAGCCTGTTTACTGATGGATTCATCTTAACTGTTGTAATCTGCCTTGGGAAGCTTGGTGTTAAGATTGGAAATAAAATTAAACTCTTCTTTCATTGGGGCACATGGAATCACATCTTCATCTCATCTCTTTTGTACAAATGGATTATTCTGTTTTGACCATGTTTCAGGGACAAGTGGTTTTCATAAAAGTCAAAATAATGTATATATTTTTTCTTTAATGCAGATCTCTCATTTGTTATAACTAAATGGGCTTTAAGCCCCTTATGCAGTCCATTGTTTTCTTTATATTTTGTACTTGATGACTGTACCAAAACCTGCCCCCCCCCCCCCCCCCCCCACACACACACACAGTAATGCCATCCCCCTCCTGTGTACTACAATCCTACCTTGCCACCTGCCCTGGTAGTGTGGTGGCCTCTGTGGCTGCGGGGGCAGGCAATAATCCCACTCTTTCCTGCCTGGTGCCACTGCTCTGTCTCTGGCGCTCTCCGTTTTTCTGTGTTGCGGGTGCTGCCACTGTGTTTTCCCAAAATGGCTGCCATGATGAGTCTGCCTCGGCAGCAATTTTTTTAAATACTGCGGTGCCATTGCGGCACAAAAGAGAAAAGTGGAGAGCGCTGGAGACAGAGTAGCGACAGTGGGCAGGAATGAGTGGGATTCTTTCCTGCAGCTGCAGAGACCACTACACCACCAGGGTGAGCAGCAAGGTAGTAGTACACCGGAGGGAGATGGCAGCGTTGCTGGGGGGGGGGGGGGGCTGGAAGGAGAGTAAGTAAGGGTAAGCATTGCAGTCTCTGGTGCCCTCCTACCATGCATACCCTGCTTACCGCTGGCACTGTATATCAATCAAATTACATTATAGAAAAATAATGTACCATAAATCATACAAGAAAACTGCAGCATAAACATGAACCTTTTAAAACAAAAAATTCCTTCAGTGGAACCAACAATGAAAAACACAAAGGAAAGATAGCCACAAACATAGAACGGAGAACCCAGAATTAAAAAAAAAAAAAAGTTTTAGATGGATAAGGTGGGGAAATTACACCTTATTCCATTATAAACTCAGAGGAGCTACTAAAGCTCAGTATATGTAAGAAGGGAAATGAGAACTTCCATATCATCAAGCTGATCAATCCATAGACTGGTGGGTTGTGTCCATCTACCAGCAGGTGGAGATAGAGAGCAAACTTTTGCCTCCCTATATGTGGTCATGTGCTGCCGGAAACTCCTCAGTATGTTCTCTATCTCAGCAGGTGGTGGTCACACACAGCAGCAGCTCTGGCTAGGCCTCCAAGCCTAATTTTTAGGTTTTGTTGAGTGCCTGGGGTTGAGGGCTCTTTTGAGCAAGTGCAAACCTGGTGGTGCCAGGTCCCTCCTTTTCTCCCCCCTCCCGCTGGCTCCGTTAAAAAAAAAAAAAAAATTTTTGAACGGCCTTAAAGGCGTTTATTTCGACGTTTATTTAAGCGTCTATTGCAGCTACTCACTGAGACACCAGGTCGTTACAACTCGGAGCGGACAGCAGGTAATTTTAACCTTTTTATAGCGGGCGGGGGTTCCCCGATTCTTCTCCTCGTGGCACATGGCGTCGGAGGGCGAGGGCGCAAAGGGTCGCTCCCCGGGTCGCTTGAGCGCTTCTAGGGATGCGGGGGTCTTAAAGCCTGATTCGCCCTTGTTGGGCGATAGTTTCGCGACCGATGAATGTCCCGGTCCTTCCTCCGGCGTGGCGGTTTTTCCCGCCATAAACGCCCATCCCCCGCTCCTCGCCTCCGCCATCTTGGCCGGCCACGCGGCTCGGACGGCTTCTTCTTGGGCCGCCCTTGAGGTTGGAGACATTAATGCCATGAACGCCCTTAATTTGGGCGACGGCACAGAAGCGGCTAAAGTTAAGAGCCGTTCTTCCCGCGCGGCTCCTTCGCGGAGTTTCGCGCCGGACGCCATTTTGGATGCGCAGCATGTCTCTCCCCCGCTGTTGCGAGCGCCGGTTGAGAGCGCGCCTAGGGCTGTTGCCCAGGCTGCGGAAGTGCACAGTCTGGGGGGTTTCTCCCCCGAGTTTGTTTTGCTGCTGCATCAGGCCTTCCTCATGCACAACGCTGCCCCTGCTCCCTCGTCTGGTAAAGAGGTTGAGGTCCCCAGAGGTAAACGCCCTCGGGTTGATTCCCAGGCCTTGGAGGAATTTGTCTCCTCCGATGTAGATGAGGGAAGCGTGTCTGAGGTCTCCCAACGGTCCTTTGCGGATTCCTTGGAGGAGACGGATCCCCGCTCGGATGGAGCGGATGACCCCTCTGCAGCGCGGCTTTTTCGCCCAGAGGATTTGCCCAACCTGTTGTTACAGGCCATGGACACTTTGAAGATATCCTCTCCGGAGGACGTCTCTCCCTCAGCCCCTGTTGGCTCTGCCATTATGCTGGGGACGAAGCGCCCGCCTAGAACCTTCCACGTGCATGATGCCATGCACACCTTAATTTCAGCTCAATGGGATGTCCCAGAAGCGAGCCTTAAAGTGGCTAGGGCTATGTCCCGCCTCTATCCTTTGGCTGTGAGTGAACGTGAGGCCTATCTGTGGCCTACCATGGATTCTTTAATCACTGCGGTGACTAAGAAAACGGCATTGCCGGTGGAAGGTGGCACGGCCCTAAAGGACGCCCAAGACAGAAGATTGGAGGCGGCCTTAAGGTCGTCCTTTGAGGCGGCTGCTTTAAGTTTGCAGGCCTCAGTTTGCGGCTCCTATGTGGCCAGGGCGTGCCTGACTATGGTGCAGCGGGCTTCCCCCTCGGATCATTCCTTGAGGGCTGATTGGCCGGCCCTGGAATCGGGCTTAGCCTATTTGGCAGACTTGCTGTATGATGTCTTGAGAGCCTCAGCTAAAGGCATGGCTCAGACAGTCTCTGCGCGGCGGTGGCTTTGGCTGAAGCATTGGTCTGCTGACCACGCCTCTAAATCCCGCCTGGCTAGATTGCCTTTTAAAGGCAAGCTGCTCTTTGGGGTCGAGCTGGACAAAATCGTGACCGATCTCGGCACGTCTAAGGGCAAGAAGTTACCAGAGGTCAGGGCTCGGGCTAGTGCTCGTCCCGGTACCTCCAGAGGACGGTTTCAGGAAGCCCGTCGGTACCGCCATGGCAGGTCGGGTTCTTCTGCCCCCTCTTCCTTTAAGAGGAATTTCTCCCCCAAGCAGCATTCCTTTCGCAGAGACCGCCGTCCCGGAGGTGCTCCCTCCGGTCCTCCCCCAGGGTCTCGTACCCAATGACGGGGTATTGGTCCACGCCCCAGTGCAGATTGGAGGACGGCTGTCCTCGTTTCTGGGCGAGTGGACCACAATAACTTCAGACGCTTGGGTGCTGGAAGTCATCAGAGACGGCTACAAGCTAGAGTTCTGCCGACCCTTAAGAGACGGGTTTGTACTCTCTCCCTGCAAGTCTCCGGTCAAAGCTGTGGCAGTGCAGCAGACTTTGGACAATCTGATCCACCTGGGTGCGGTCGTTCCGGTGCCAGAAAGTCAGCATGGCAAGGGGCGTTACTCCATTTACTTTGTGGTACCAAAGAAAGGAGGTTCTGTCCGGCCTATCCTCGACCTCAAAGGGGTCAATCGGGCCTTGAAAGTGCGGCACTTTCGCATGGAGACTCTCCGCTCTGTTATAGCGGCAGTGAAGGCAGGGGAGTACCTGGCATCCTTGGACATCAAGGAAGCATACCTGCATATTCCCATCTGGCCTCCTCATCAACGCTTTCTGCGTTTTGCAGTCCTGGGCCGACACTTCCAGTTCAGAGCCCTCCCGTTCGGGTTGGCTACTGCTCCGCGGACCTTTTCCAAAGTAATGGTGGTCATAGCGGCCTTCCTGCGAAAGGAAGGAGTTCAAGTCCATCCTTATCTGGACGACTGGTTGATCCGAGCCCCCTCTTATGCAGAGTGCGGCAAAGCTGTGGACCGGGTAGTTGCTCTTTTGAGCTCCCTGGGATGGATCATCAACAGTTCCTAGTAGCCTCTCCTCTTCGGGCTTGGGACTATGTGCAGCTGTTGGGCTCTATGACGGCCACGATGGAAGTGGTGCCCTGGGCCAGGGCTCATATGAGACCGCTACAACACTCTCTGCTGCAGCGCTGGACTCCGATGTCGGAGGATTATGCGGTGCGTCTTCCCTTGGATCCAGCAGTGCGCAAGGCGCTGAGCTGGTGGATGCAGACAGACAAGTTGTCTGCGGGAATGCCTCTGGTGACCCCAGAGTGGATGGTCGTCACGACGGACGCCTCGTTGTCGGGCTGGGGAGCCCACTGCTTGGGAAGGACAGCGCAGGGGCTCTGGTCTCCTGCAGAGGAAAAGTGGTCTATCAACCTCCTGGAACTCAGAGCCATTCGGTTGGCGCTTTTGGAGTTCATCCCGGTACTGGTGTTGAAGCCTGTACGGGTCCTGTCGGACAATGCCACGGCTGTGGCCTATGTCAACCGCCAGGGAGGTACCAAGAGCGCCCCTCTAGCCAAGGAGGCTATGAGTCTATGCCAGTGGGCGGAAGCGAACCTGGAACAGCTGTCAGCGGCCCACATTGCCGGAGTCATGAATGTCAAGGCGGACTTTCTCAGTCGCCATACCTTGGAGCCCGGAGAGTGGCAGCTATCTGCTCAGGCGTTCTTGGACATCACGAAGCGCTGGGGCCAGCCGAGCCTAGATCTGATGGCGTCATCGGCCAATTGCCAAGTGCCGCGCTTCTTCAGCAGAGGACGGGACCCTCGATCCCTGGGAGTAGATGCTCTTCTCCAACAATGGCCGACACAAGAACTTCTCTATGTGTTCCCGCCCTGGCCCATGTTGGGCAGGGTGCTAGACCGGGTGGCAAAGCATCCCGGCAGGATAATCCTGGTGGGTCCGGATTGGCCCAGACGTCCCTGGTATGCGGACTTGATCAGGCTCTCAGTCGACGATCCTCTGCGGCTGCCAGTGGAGCAGGGCCTGTTACATCAGGGTCCCGTGGTGATGGAGGATCCCTCCCCCTTTGGTCTTACGGCCTGGCTATTGAGCGGCAGCGTCTGAGGAAGAAGGGCTTCTCAGACAAGGTCATCGCCACTATGCTGAGAGCGAGGAAACGCTCTACTTCTACTGCTTACGCCAGGGTTTGGCGTATCTTTGCAGCGTGGTGTGAAGCAGGCTCTCTTTCTCCTTTCACTGCTCCAATTTCTTCAGTGTTGGCGTTCCTGCAAGAAGGTCTGGACAAAGGCCTGTCGCTCAGTTCCCTTAAGGTCCAGGTAGCGGCTCTGGCTTGCTTCAGGGGCCGCCTGAAGGGTGCTTCCCTGGCTTCGCAGCCAGATGTGGTGCGCTTTCTCAAGGGGGTTAATCACCTGCGCCCTCCTCTGCACTCAGTGGTGCCTGCGTGGAATCTCAACCTGGTGCTAAGAGCATTGCAGAAGCCGCCGTTTGAACCCTTGTCAAGGGCATCTCTGAAAGACCTGACGTTGAAAGCAGTCTTTTTGGTGGCTATCACTTCAGCCAGAAGAGTTTCCGAGCTCCAGGCGCTCTCATGTCGAGAGCCTTTTCTACAGTTCACTGAGGCAGGAGTGACTATTCGCACAGTGCCTTCCTTCCTGCCCAAGATTGTTTCTCGCTTCCATGTGAATCAGCAGCTATGTCTCCCTTCCTTTCGTAGGGAGGACTACCCAGAGGAGTACTCTGCTCTTAAATATCTGGACGTGAGACGAGTCATCATCAGATACTTGGAAGTGACCAATGATTTCCGGAAGTCGGATCATCTGTTTGTCCTGTTTGCAGGTCCTCGTAAGGGTCTGCAGGCTGCTAAGCCTACAGTGGCAAGATGGGTCAAGGAAGCCATTGCAGCGGCTTATGTGGCCGCGGGGAAGGTGCCGCCTATCCAGCTGAAGGCTCACTCCACGAGAGCTCAGGCTACCTCGATGGCAGAGGCCGGATCCGTCTCCTTGGAAGAGATATGCAAGGCGGCAACTTGGGCTTCGGCTCATACATTCTCCAAGCATTACCGTTTGACTGTGGCTGCACGGGCGGAGGCCCGGTTTGGAGCTTCAGTGTTGAGGTCAGGGATTTCAATGTCCCGCCCTGGGTGAGTACTGCTTCGGTACATCCCACCAGTCTATGGATTGATCAGCTTGATGATATGGAAGGTAAAATTATGTATAATCATACCTGATAATTTTCTTTCCATTAATCATAGCTGATCAATCCATAGCCCCTCCCAGATATCTGTACTGTTTTTATTCTGGTTGCATTTCAGGTTCAAGTTTAGTCTTCAGTTACTTCAGAAAGACTTCGTGTTCAAGTTTTTTCACTTGGATTCTTCAAGAGTTAAGACGAGTTTGTGTTACAGTGAGCTGCTGCATTCCTCTCCCCTCCGTTTTACGGGGCTGGATTGAGACATAAATTCTGCCGGCACTCCCTCCCGCTTCGTGCGGCTGTAGGGCAGCTTTGTACCCCTCCCGCTTCGGCGGTGTTCGGGTCAGTCAGCTCCTCCCGCGGTTGCGGTTGCAGGATAAGCCAGATCCCCCCGCATCGGCGGGTGTGGTGTCCCTCCCCCGCTCCGCGGGGATGAGCTGGACGGATTCCCCTCCCCCACTTGTGTGGGGATGAGCTGGGTTAATTCCCCTCCCCCGTTTCGGCGGTGGTGAGCTGGGCAGAGTGTCCCTTCGTGGGTGTAATTCTCTAAGTGCTGAGTCCTGCGGATGGAGCTTTGATATCGACATACTGAGGAGTTTCCGGCAGCACATGACCACATATAGGGAGGCAAAAGTTTGCTCTCTATCTCCACCTGCTGGTAGATGGACACAACCCACCAGTCTATGGATTGATCAGCTATGATTAATGGAAAGAAAATTATCAGGTATGATTATACATAATTTTACCTTTATCATCCATTCACAGTACTAGGGAGAGTTGGAGAGGAGCAGATAAGAGGTGACCAAAAATGATTATCTCCAGGGCTTGCCTTTTTTAAGCCAAACTAACTTTAACAGCCCAGTTACTCGCCAAACTTTAACCAACAAAAGTTCTGGGACGGTAGGGTAGTATCTTTCCATTTCTGTGCAATACACACTTTGGCAGTAAGCAGTAGTATAATTAAGTCTAAATGTTCAATTCCTTTCCCGTTTATTACATGTTAGTTATATTGTACGCCACATAGATCCTTGTACCTGGGAACACGCAGTAAATCAAGTTTTATTAAAAACATAAATGTGGTGGAGGCATTCCCAGGAGAATAAAAGTAGGATCTAGACGAATGACCTGGACTGAATTGGAAATGTATGTAGTTATCTTTATTCAAAAGGTTTGAATGTGCAGACAAGTCCACCACATGTGTGCCATATCACCAAGGAAAGATCAACTTCTCCAACATAATGGAGAAGACAGTGGCTGCCATTTATGCACCCGCTGAGGTGTAAGGTAAGTAGAGTAGAGAAGACACAGTTGTGTGTTAACAAATGAGATGGATGAAAGAAAGCAGTAGGACCAATGAGTTCAAAAATGTTCAATAGATTGTTTTCCAATACGATTCTACCAAAGATCCACATATTGAAACCAATATGGTGGAATAGTTCTTTAATACATATGAAATTTGTGAGGGAGAGACTTTGAAATAAACTTAGAACAACATTAGTGGACAGGTCATGGAAATACTGAAAAAGCGAGTGGTTTTATTTTGAATGCATGATAGATATCAGAAATAGTCCTTAAATGCTCATTTAAAAATAACAGCCAAGCCTAAAGGTAACATTAGAGATCTTATATGAGAAGAAGCCAAGAGAGAAGTGATTGGACTAAAGGAGGTAGATACAGCTTTTAGGACATAAACTTTTATCCAGCTGAGAACTGAAGGTAAAAATGGGTGGTTATGTACCGCAGGGGTCCAACTGTACCTACTGTCATAAATATGTTAGAAGAATATGAGAGGTAAATGATTCTTCCACTCTAACCTAATGAGATTAAATAAAGGAGTTTATTCAACAATGAAGTGCTTTTAAGCATGCGGACCAATAATATTGCAATTTCGGTATATCAAGGCCACCCAGTTTGAAGGGAGGGGGGAGTAGATGAAACTTAAGCAGCCTTTTGTAATACCAGATAGATTGAATTATGTATAACCTTACATTGACCAAAAAAAAAAACTCCTGGGACTAGAGATAGGCAAACTTGTAAACAAGAAAAGAAGCTTTGGAAATATTGATTCTTCCCAACCAAGAAAAAAAATTAATCAGAACTCTGAATCACAATGTCTTCTCATTTTTTAGAGTGTGCAATAGTGATAGATAATTAAGGTTGTATAAGTGGTCTAAATAGTTTGAAATATATATGCTTAGATATAAAACTTATTTGATTTTTCTTGCCTCCTGGCAATTTCTTCTGCTACATTCCCAGTCCTCCCACATTTGGGGTCATCTGCTGGCTTATAGAGCTGTGCATATGGAGAATTTCTACTTGGGACACATCCTGGTGTCATGTACCTTGGTCAGACCATAAGACTCTGGAGTTCACTCTTTACTGGAGGGAAGATTGTAAATCTTTTCAGTCCACTGTCGCCTCTCCTTTTAAATCAAAAGCCACAATGGAGTGGAGTAGTGGCCTAATGGTTAGTGTAGCGGCTTGCAGACATGGGGCACTGGGTTCAATTCCCTCTGTAGTTCCATGTGACCCTGGGCAAATCACCTAGGTATAACAGCTCTAGCCTGGATACTATAGTTCCTATCAAAGTTTTGACCAAACTCACCCATAGGGTGGCTCCCTGGTACAATCCTCCTGAAAAGGCAATGTAGAAAATTAAAGAGGAAGTGGTCCAGACATAAATCTGATGAGAATAAAATGCTTTGGAGGAAAGCTATAGGGGATTATTAAAAAAAAAAAAAAAAGAGTGTAGAAGCTAAAACCCTCTCCTAGAAAACATCAGTAACTAGCCATTCTGCTAATCAATTAGCTACATATTTCAAACAAAAACTAACTAACATTAGGGGGGGGGGGGGCTAGCTATGTTGCAGCTTAAGGCCACTGATGTTCAATCTTGCTTCAAGCAGCCTAGTTCAAATGCTAGTATTGGTGCTGACTGACTGGTCCTCCTCCTTTCTGTTACCCACACATGAGACTCAAATCCTTTCTCACAAAGTATTCTTCCTCACATTGCCTTCTGGATGCTTGTCTAAGTTATTTATTAAAAACTGCACCAGTAGGATGCTTTCATTGACCTTCAAGCTCAGATCTTGTTTATGCGGACTCAAGGGGCTTTTCCTCAGCAGAAAGGTTCCATAGGTATCCCTAAGAGAACTTTGGCTTCATTGGGAACCGTTATTACATGGCTGTCGATTTATTATTTAGTTCTTATTTGTGCTACTCTGCGCTTACTTGATATTTTGTTTATGGTATTGTAACCCTTGCTTTTTGTTTTGCACCTTGAACTCAAGTATGTTCGAGGTAATGTCCGTGTATAAATGTCAAAAGAAAACAGTACACAGCAAAATAATACAATGTATTAAACTGAACAGTATTTACAGTATTCCAGAAATATATACATGTCCTTTAACAAAAGGCTCTCAGCATTAGTTCCCCAATCCAACATCGTCCTGTTGACCAAGTCAATGGTGATTTTAGCAGCAGTTACGAGGTTTATTGCTGCTGTTTTTCTACCAGCTACAATAATTTTTTATGTTGTTTTGGTAATTTCCAATTTTATTTAATAATATATATGTACATATGGGAAACTTTCAAACAAAAAAAAGCTATAAAAAAATCCACACATATGCAATCATAAGCGTTTGCTGTGTTTTATACAGAAATATCTTTGTCAGCATAAGACAAAATATAGCGCAGCACTAAATAACCACAATATTGCATTGCAAATAAGAAAGCAAGCTCTAGAGCACTGACATAACCCTCTCTACCGTCACAGACCCCCCTCCCCCACCAGTTCCCCTTACACCCCCTCCCAACATAAAGAATGAAAAATTATGGACTAATAAAATAATAGAAACTGCATCTTTGCTATTTTCAATCGCGTCCCTCAATACAGTGATAAACTCCGCCCACTGACCAGCCCACACCGTGGTCCGTCTCCTCTTATTAAACCTCCTTGAGGTAGGTGGTCACACCGACAGATTCTTATTTTCACGGGAACTCCACAGAAACTACTTCTATCCCTGCGGGATTCCCGCAAACACCGTTCCTTCCCATGCAGCTTTCTACGGTTCTTTGAGATTAGCCGCCACAGACCCCGCCATGCCGGGGAAACAGGAAGTAACGTCAGAAAAGGGCGGGACGCCAGGCTCGGCGAGAGTGGAGAAGTTGTGTCTCTTAGGAGACGGGATACAGATGAAGGAAAGCAGCCTGCGATACTGTTGGTGGGTAACCTCAGATATGAATTTGACGGGGGAGGGGGGTTGAGAGAGAGGTATTGGATCGCGGAGGGGGAGGGGAGACATGCTAGACCCAGGGGGGTAGAAGAGAGAAGGAGAGATGATAGAGACCACGGAGAGGGGAGACTGGTCCCCGAATGCGTATGCCTTCATATCTTTGCTTGTTTGTTACTCATCTGCAGATAAGTATCTTAGTATTATCCACAAAAGTAAATTAAAAAAAGGAAAGCTAAACTTTAAAATGCTTTTTTTCTATGGCTTACGTTTGTATTAAAACATATAAAAAGTATGTTTTATAGTCTTCATTGGTGTTATACTGTTCTGGCAGTGATCTCTCCACTGCCCCAGACAGTATGAAAGTTGTTGACATAACATAGAAATAAATCAGCAAACAAAAACAAAATACCTTTTATTGAATTAAATTTAATATGCTTTTGATTAGTGCTCAGAGATTCATGTGTTCTTCAAATGGAATAATCAAACTATACAAGTGGTGTGTAAGGGGGGTGTGGAGGGTTTGATGTGAGTGATAAAGTGTCAGGGAAAACAGAATTATTTCTATTAGTGTTGTGACCCTTGGTCCTGGCAGGGTAGGCGAGGTGCTCTTCTCTCAGTCTTCCGGTGTCTCCAAAAGCTTTTCTTCTGCAGGGCAAGGCACAATAGAGACACCAGCTCCTCTGTGAGGTCACAATACATCTTTCCCTGGAGGTAAAGAATGACAGGGATGGGGACAGAGCCTGTTGGTATAAACTTTGTCCCCGTGTCATTTTCTCCTTTGAAGCCTGTTAATAAACTGAACTGTTGTTTGAGTGATGCAGATGACATTTAGATTTTTTGGGAAAAACTAGCAAAATTTGCATGGGGGATCCTGTACATTCCTGCTACCAACACATCTTCTAATTTTCTATCGAAGAAAGGACTGTGGGAGACAGGAGAGAGAGACTGAATCCTGAGATTGTTGATGACTTATTATTCATCCATAGATGAAAAAATCATAATGGTGCTTCATAGGGTATATTTCTCCACCACTAGGGCATACAGAATGGTTATATTTTGTACCCCTGGACATTTATAACAGGGTGGATTAGAATTCCTTGGGGTAGTAATGTAGAAGTCGGCTATTGTTGGAAGGGTAGAGAGGGTGGTGATGGTGGGGTTATTATAGTTGCTCGTTATTGTTTTCTGTTTGTGATTTTTAAACAGTTGTACAGCAAATTGTGCCTTTTTATACTTTAATAAATAGATTTAAATATAAAATCATAAGTGTTTGAGGCTTCTGCAGATTGAGGACAGAGTCCACGGGATGGGACGGGGACAGAATCTGCAGGGACGTGGCAAAGATGGAGACAGGGCCTGCGGGAATGGGACGGGGACAAACTTTGTCCCCATGCCATTCTCTACCTGGAGGTAGGGGCGAGGAACTGGTGCTGCAATAACTCTTAACCATTTCTTACAAGGGGGTGGACATTTTGGGAAACCAGGCAAAGAATAAGGTATTTCTGAAGTTTTTGTGTTTGGGGTTTTTTTTTTAATTCCATTGGGGCTGGGTAGGGGAATAGTGAATAAGAATGAGAGAACCAGGTTTTTCAAAAAATAAGACTAGGCTTTGAACATTAGTCTGTTTAACTCAGTGTTCATATACCTCCTTCCCCTTGTCAATGGGTTTCTTCTGGAAGTGAAGCTCCCCCAAACAAGATCTCAAGGTGATGAAATAATGTGACAAGGTGGTGACCAGAACCAGAAGAGTACTAGGCTATATATAGAGAGGTGTAACCAGAAAAAGAAAGGAGGTGTTCATGCCCCTGTACAAGTCCTTGGTGAAGCTTATATTTGCATATATTGCCTAGGATATAAAAAGACTTGAAGCAGTAAAAAGGAAGGTAATGAAAATGGTATGTGATCTGCATCAAAAGATGTATAAGAAGAGGCTTGAAGATCTGAATATGTATACCCTAGAGCAGTGGACTTCACTGATTTTTAAGTTGGGGCCACTTTGAATCAGAATTAGCTGGAGGAGAGCCACCAAAATCTTCCCATGTGGGGCCACAACACAGCTGACCAGCATGTGTTAAATGACATCAATGCCCACTAGCTTGCTTTCAAACTTTTCATTGGGGGTATCTTCAAGGAGGCAGGCATTTCCAAATCGGCATTCGCTTTGTCTATTGGAAAATGCCTTGTCGTTCAAGCATGTGGCTCTTCCCACTTCTGCTTTCCTCTTTCTGTCATAAGCATGGTTCAAGAGTCAGAGAGTAATGGAGGAGAAAAACGGAATGATGGTGAAGGCTGCTCCAGAGCTGTCCAGTTAGCAGCCACCATTTGCTCCCAGGCCTTGCATTGAACAACACTGCACTAGTGGAGAGGAGGGATAGGGAAGATGTACAGATGTTTAAAACACTTGAAAGTTGTTCTACAAATGGATCTTTTCCAGAGACAGAGAAGTGGTAAAACTAGAGGACATGAATTGAAGTTGTGGGGGTAGTAGACTTAGGAGTATCATCAGGGAATACATTTTCACGGAGATAGTGATGGATATCTGGAATGCCCTCCTGGTGGAGTTGGTGGAAACATAAACAGTGATGGAAGGAAACGCAGAGGGTCCCTAAATAAAAAGAGGATGATATCATAACAAAACTTAAATGACCTCATAGATATTGATATGGTGAGCAGGAGTGGTGCTTAGATGGCAACTCCAGTTGTGAGGAACTGAGACCAATGCTGGACCAACTTCTACAATCTGTGCCCTCTGTATGGCAAGACAGATCAGGATGGGATGGAGTGAGCTTTGTACGCAACTCCAGTAGTTGGGCAGAAGGACAGTGCTGGGATGACTTCTATGATCTATGTTCCAAAAATGGCAAAGAAATATCGGGGTAAGCTATATGAATTTTATTCCACATTCATTGTTGGTTTAATCATGGATGTGACTGTTGGGCAGACTGAATGGAACATTCAGGTGTTTAACTGCCATTATCTACTATGTTACTGTGCAACCCCTACTGCTTTAAGCTATGCACTAAACTGGACTATATGTTCTCTAGGCTAAAAATAAAACAGATCCTCAGAAGCTTAGCTGAAATTGGGTGGCGGAGCAGTTGAGGGGAAGAGGGGGTGGTGGTTGGGAGGCGAGGATAGGGGTGGGCAGACTTATACAGTCTGTACCAGAGCCGGTGATGGGAGGCGGAACTGGTGGCTGGGAGGCGGGAAATACTGCTGGGCAGACTTATATGGTCTGTGCCCTGAAAAGGACAGGTACAAATTCAAGGTAAGGTATACACATATGAGTTCGTCATGGGCAGACTGGATGGACCATGCAGGTCTTTATCTGCCGTCATCTACTATGTTACTATGTTGCTTCTTGGCTGCTACAAAGCAGTTCTTGGGGAACTTTTATTCATCAGCTCCTGTTTCAGGATGGGCTGTTCCCGGAGCAGGGATCTCTCCCTGGTCCTGACTTCCCTGATGCTGTCACAGTGCCCTCCCCTGCTCTCTACTGCTTCTGGGCTACCCTAAGGACTGGGTTTCCTCTTGTGGTTTCAGGCTGCTTAATTTAACACTTCAGAGCAGAGTGGTCCTTTAAGTTTCCTTCATTTAGAGGGATATTTTCCATGGCAAGTAGAAGGGTCATGAAACAGATCACCGACAGTTTGATGTCAGGTTTCCTCCCATGAGCTTCTTACCTGTTAAAGAGAGAGTACAAGATTGTATAGGCATAAAACAGCTTACATCAGAGGGTCAGCTAACAGTCAGTTCTATTCAAAGAAATCAATAGGTTAGCAAAGATATGAAATAAATGGGACTTTGACTATTAGTTAGAGACAGATGGTTTTCAAGACAGAAAATCATGTAGTTACTGATGTCTTCTTTATTTAACTAAAACATTCTATATGCAGCATGTAAACTGGAAAAGAAAACAATTGTCAATTTCACCTTGCCTTGAGAAGTTTATTCATCTTCATAGGGCCTTTCAAGCTCAATCAAACAATTCAGTTCACATTGATTTGGCCTTCTCCTAAGGTCAGTGGAAAAGCTAAGAGTTTCACATTCCTCTCTGAGAATTTTCTAACATTTTTTTCAGACTAGAAGTGTTAACCCTAAATTTTCTAAATCCACACTTCCCAGATGAGAAAAGGAAGTTTAAAACTTTTTTGCTCTTTAGTGAGTTAAAAAAAATGTCTGTTTAAACCCTTGTAAACTGATTCTGAACAATTTAATCATTAAACTTCAAATGTCTTGGATTGTTGTGAATTCATAATAAGCTCATGGATGCAGTGGTGCAATTCCAGAAAATATTCCCACATAGAGCTTTTGCCTTGCCTTTCTCTGTGGTGGGTAATATTTATCCTTGTCGAGTTCTGGGCTGTTTGCCACATCCTTTACATTTTCTGTAAGACTGATTCAGGAGCTACCAAGCAGGCATTTTGTCAGTGGAGCTGGCATGGGCAGGAGTGAATGGCCCTAATATTTAAAAAGGAGATAAAGTAGCTTTTAAACTAAAATGGGGGAAAAAGCCGACAGGCGCTCAGGAGAGTATGGTTCAGTGTAGAGTATCCTTGAAGGATACTATTGAAAAGGACATTTAAGGAATCCCAATAGAGAGGTTTAAGCCAGGAGTGTTTAAGGGGAGAGCAGAGTAAAGGATGCAATCCTTGTCAACTTCTAATCAGTTTGTAAATGCAAAGAAAAACCACAGTTTGAAGTGTCTGAACACAAATGCTATAAGCCTAAAAAATAAGATGGGAGAGTTGGAGCATATAGCACTAAATGAAGGGGTAGACATAATAGTCATCTCAGAGACCTGGTGAAAGGAGGACAATCAATGGGACACTTTGTTAACAGGTACAAATTATATCGCAATGGTAGTGTGGATCAAATTGGTGGAGAGGGGTTGTGCTATATATTAAAGAGGAAATTGAGTCAAAATAAACATTTTACATGATACAGATAGCAGCCTGGAATCCTTATGGTTAGAAATTCCATGTGTGAAGGAAAGGCACGTACTGGTAGGGCTGTACTACTGTCCGCCAGGACAGAATGGACTGATGAAGAAATATTTATGGAAATTAGGAAAGCTGGCAAAGTGGGCAACAGCATAATAATGGGTGATTTTAATTACTTCTACAAGAATTTGTAATCTGTAGAACTTAATATCAAATTGAAAAAAAAGTTTTTGTTTCTACAATTGTCTTAAGTATCTCAAGGTATGTCTTATGTTATGTAGTGAAAACTAGTGGAGAAAGAGACCTCAGTTTGAATGCTCAAAACTTTCATAAACACTGAGGGCTCCTCCTAATCATATGTCTGAAAAAACTCCACTAGTCCCAGTAGTATTCATATGACAAAAAACAAGATACCTTTTCAAAGATACTAATTTGATTAGAGACTGTAAATTGCTATTTATAAACACACAGTACTTATCTTGGATGACTCTTCATATTCAACGAGTAAATGTCCACATATATCCCAACAGAGGAACTCTGTTTTGTCTTGACTTGGCTGCTTCAAGGGGAAAAAACTTTTTTTAAACTGTAATCCATCCAAGCACAAAATGTCAGCTGACAAGCGTCTCCACTGGCTCCTAAACACAAAATGGCTATTAGCTTCTTAAGAACGCCGATATTTAAACTCCCACATACATAGCAGAATGTCTAGGCATCTAATGTGGCAATTATGCAAATTCACAAAAAAGCTTTCCATTCGATAGCAACATTCAAGCCTTTTGACGCTACCGTTTGAAGTGTAAATATCATCTCTCTCTGTCTGAGTGATCTTCGTATATCACCTCTCCGTTCTGTGATTCTTATCTGCTCCAGTACTATACATCATAATTCTAAAAACATATGATTCTTTTCAAGAAAATGAGATACCAAAGGTTCATATGTTTTTTGAGCTTGTATACAGTGTCGATGCTAGATAAGACGAGTCTTCAAAGGGTGAGACGTCTGACTGACGTAATATAATTTGCAGGGGCACATCAACAAATATGTAACATTTTCAGACACACAGGTTGTACGGGCTGTTAAAGGATATATTTTACCAGTGTGTACATCCAAAAATTGGTTAGAAACCCACATCACTGAGCATGTTGAGCAGGAACCACAGGGACTATGATGACCGTCCTTTTGGTGGCCCCAGCTCTCGATTCCAGACTTCTGCTGCACATAACATATCCTTTAAATTATTATTTCTTTGAAAGGAAAAAGGAATCCTTAGATCTCGAAAACAAGGGTACACTTTAAGCATTGGTATATGTTTTTTTATTGCTTTCATTAGATTATTTGTAACTAAATATAATATTCACACTAATATTGTAGTGGAAGTGAATTTTAAAGATTGTTTTTCAACTCTGCCTTTGACCGACCAGTGCACTTGGGGTCTGTATTTTTGATTAGAAGTAATTCTGTTTCAAAATGATTGTTTAACTTTGATTGTGTGAAAATAAATTGGAATGTAGAAGATAAGACACAGCTCTAATTAATTTGGTATGTGAAGGGAGAGGTGGAGCCTGTTTTCGAGTTCAGACTGGCTACCTGGATTGGGAAACATGTGACCACATTCCCACAGTATGGCTTGTTTACTTAAACAGAGAAATTCTCAAGCTTCTGTAGTGTCCCACAGATCAATCCAGAGACTTGTGGGTTGTGTCCCTCTACCAGCAGGTAGAGATAGAGAGAACCTCCGAGGTTTGCTATATGTGGACCTGTGCAGCCAAGTAAACCTCAGTATGTATTCTCTCTATCTAGCAGGTGGAGGGACATCTCTGTGCAGCTCTGGTTTGATCTGGCTACTGGTGTCCTTTGGGCCTAGTTTAGCACAGTCAAGGGTTGAGTGGCTGTTTGTAGCTTCTGGTGTGCACCTGGTGGTGCCAGGTCCCTCCCGGTCACCCCCTACCTTTCCTCCGTCGTTGCCTTTCTCTCCTGAGTAAAAAAAAAAAAAAAAAGGTAAGCGTCTCTTTAAGAGACTTTGTTTTTGTTTAATCATACGGAGGAGCTAGACGGGCTGCCGAGTCTGTTTGAGGGGCAGGCATTTGTGGAGCATGTCAGTGCCTTCTGAGGCAGCTAAGCACTGCTCCTGGTGTGGGGGCCGGACAGCAGCGTCAGAGGAGTGTGAGTTGTGCCACCGTCAGCCCACAGCGGGTGTTCAGCGCGACGGGGGTTCCCCTCAGGTGTTCAGTGAGTCGGAAGCACTGGGGATAGTTTTGGCGGTTTCCTCGGGGCAGTTAGTGCAGCGCACGTCAGCGGGCGCCATTTTTTCTTCTCAGGTGCAACCAGCTCCGCACGTGGCGGTTGACAGATAGGAGGCACAGCGCGCTTCTGTGGCACAGGCTCCGATGGAGGAAAGTAATTTAGAGGGAGCAGGGGAGTCCCTTTCAGTTCCTTTTTCCCCGGATTTTGTTTTATTAATACACAATGCCTTTCTTCTGAGGAAGACAGGAGCTTCTCTTCAGGTAGCCCCGTCTCTTCCTCAGCAAACTTCTTTCCTGCCAAAATGTCCCCAGGTGGAGATTTTGGATCCAGAGGAGCTATCTGACACAGATGGCCCGATTTTGTCTCCGGGCGCTCCCTCAGAATCATTGGATTTGACAGATGAGGTCACCCTGCCTTCTGAGGAGGGGGATGACCTGACGGCTGCCCTCCTTTTTTTGCAGGGAACAGCTTCCCTCCCTGATTATTAGGACTTTTGAGGTTTTGGCCATTTCACCCCCTGAATCATCAGGGGGAACAGGTCCAGTGCCCTCTATTATGTCTGGCACCAAATGCCCACCTTGTTCCTTTCATGTGCATGAGGCCATGAAAATCCTTATTTCGGCGCAATTGGATACGCCGGACAGTGGACTTAAGGTTGCTAGAGCTATGTTGCATTTTTACACGTTGCCTGCTGCTGACTTAGACTTGCTGAAGGTTCCTACAGTGGATTCATTAATCACAGCGGTCACTAAGAAAACCATTCTCTCTGTGGAGGGTGGCACCGCACTCAAGGACCCTCAGGATCGTAAGTTGTAGACTTGCTTGAAGCTGTCCTTTGAAGTAGCGGCCCTTTCCCTGCAAGCTTCAGTTTGTGGCTCCTATGCGGCGCAGGCATGCTTATTGTGGGTACAGAAAGCCTCCTCTCCGGAGGACCTCATGGCTGTTTTGCCAGCCTTAGAGTCCAGTTTAGCGTTCCTTGTGGATCTTCTTTATGATCTTCTGAGGGCTTCGGTGAAGGAGGTTTCCCTAGCGGTCACTGCACGTCTCTGACTGTGGTTGTGACATTGGGCTGCAGACGTAGCCTCTAAGTCACGGCTGGCAAGGCTTCCTTTTAGGGGAAAGCTTTTGTTTGGGACAGACCTAGAACAGATTGTGAAGGACCTCGGTGACTCTAAGGGCCAGCGCCTCCCGGAGGACAGGTCCAAATTTGTGTGACTGGCGGGACCTAGACCTAAGTTTAGGGATACACGTCGTTACCGTCCAGGTAGCGGGGCCTCTTTTCAGAGAACAAGGTCTCAGAGACGTCAGCCCTTTCGAGTTGACAGGCGGGCCTTCCTTTCCGGTAACAGAAACCAGCCTGCAGCCAGGTCCGCCAAATGATGGGGCCCTGGTCCATCTCCAGCTGGTTATTGGGAGCAGGCTGTCCCTATTCCTGGTGGAGTGGACCAGGGTAACATCCGACGAATGGTTCTTGGAGGTTATCAGAGGCAGCTACAGGTTGGAATTGGCTCGTCCGATAATAGACTCGTTTCTGGAATCTCCTTGCAATCTCCCGCCAAAGTGCGGGCAGTTCTTCACACCCTCCTCAACTTACAACGACTGGGAGCCGTCCAGGCTGTACCTCCATCAGAAAGAGGATGCGGTCAATACTCCATTTATTTTGTGGTGCCAAGAAAGGGCGGTTCTTGGTGACCCATCCTAGATCTCAAGTTTGTCAACAGGTCCTTACGGGTTCGGCATATCTGCATGGAAACCCTCCGCTCTGTGATCACAGCAGTTCAGCCAGGGCAGTTTTTGACGTCTCTCAATCTCAAAGAGGCCTATTTACACTTTCCAATTTGGTCTCCCCACATGCGTTTTCTTCGCTTTGCAGTGCTTGGTCGTCATTTTCAATTCAAAGTGATGCCCTTCGGCCTAGCCACAGAACCTCGGATTTTTTCCAAGGTCCTTGTCGTAGTGGCGGCCTATCTCAGAAAGGAAGGGATTCAAGTCCATCCTTATCTAGACGACGGGCTTGTGCGGGCGTCTTCTTTCGAGGAGAGTCGACGGGCAACTGACAAAGTGGTCGGGTTGCTTCAATCGCTTGGTTGGGTGATCAACTTCCCAAAGTGCAGCCGTACGCCCTTCCAGACACTGGAATACTTGGGAGTGTGCTTCGATACCCGAACAGGGATAGTTTCTCTTCCTTCAGCTTGAGCACAGCAGTTGCAGGGTCAGTTGCGAGCTCTGTTCCAAACTCCAAACCCGCAGACTTGGGACTATGTACAAGTTCTGGGTTCCATGCCCTCCACCTTGGACATCGTAAAGTGGGCCAGAGCTCACATGCGCCCCCTGCAGTGGCACCTTCTGAGCTGTTGGTCTCCTCTCTCGGAGGATTACGAGGTTCAGGTGCCATGTTCGACCCGTCTGCACACAATCATGCACTGGTGGTTCATTCAAAAGAATCTGGTGTCGGGCATTCCTCTGCAAACCCCGGAATGGAAGATCGTGACCACAGATGCGTCATTGTCTAGGGGGCTCATTGCCTCCAACAGGCGGCCCAGGGCATTTGGACCTCGATGGAGGCGTCTTGGTCCATCAACCGCTTGGAGTTGCAGGCGATTTGTCTGGCCCTTCGGGAGTTTCTGTCTCTTCTCCTTGGTTGCCCAGTTCGAGTTCTGTCAGACAATGCGACAACGGTTGCTGACATGAACCGTCAGGGGGGCCCAGGAGTGCACCACTAGCGCGTGAGGCGTCCCTGATCTGCCGTTGGGCAGAGACTCATCTCTTGACGGTGGCTCATATAGTGGGGTCACAGAATGTGCAAGTGGACTTTCTCAGTCACCACCAGTTAGAGCCAGGAGAGTGGACACTCTCCTCTCTGGCCTTCGATCAGATATCTGCCTTTCGGGGGATGCCAGTGATGGACTTAATGGCCACCACATTCAATGCGAAGGTTCCCTGTTTCTTCAGCAGGGGAAGAGAGGTGGGCTCTGAAGGCATCAATGCTCTTCTACAATCTTGGCCCAGGGGCCTGCTCTATGCCTTTCCCCCGTGGCCTATGGTGGTCAGGTTACTGACTCGCATTGCCAGTCATCTCGGTCGAGTGATCCTGGTGGGCCCGGATTGACCCACACGTCCCTGGTACGTGGATATGGTCAGGCTCCTGTTCAGTCATCCTCTCCAGCTCCAGGCGCAGGACGGTCTCTTGCTGCAGGGACCAGTCATGGTGGAGGATCCCTCCCCCTTTGGTCTTATGGCCTGGCCCTAGAAAAGGGCGAAGTTGAGAGGGAAAGGGTATCTGGACGCAGTTATCACTAAGATGCTTCAGGCTCGGAAAAGATCCACCTCAATAGCTTAGTGTGGCGTACCTTCGATTCGTGGTATGTGATTTCGGGATTATCAGCGGCTTTGGCTTCGGTATCGGTTATCCTCGCTTTTCTTCAGGAGGGTGTACAGAAATCACTCTCGTTGAGTTCTCTTAAGGTGCAGGTGGCAGCTCTGGCATGCTTTAGAGGCCAGCTTCAGGGGACATCAATCGCCTCCCACCCGGATGTGGTTCATTTTTTGAGGGGCGTAAATTGGTTGCGTCCTCCGCACGTGCCAGTTCTGCCATCCTGGAACCTTAATCTAGTTCTCAAAGCGCTTCAGCGTTCTCCTTTCGAACCCTTATTGGGGATTACGGTTAAGTATCTTACCTTGAAGGCGATTTTCCTAGTAGCCATTACTTCGACTCGGAGAATTTCAGAGTTGCAGGCTCTTTCTTGCAGAGACCCCTTCCTGCGTTTTACGGAGACGGGGGTATTGATAGGACAGTTCCTTCGTTTTTGCCCAAGGTGGTTTCTCGTTTCCATTTGGGGCATCTCTGCATTTGCAGACTTTTCGCCGGGAAGATTACCCCGAGCAATTCCGGGCTCAAGGATTCTAAGCATTGGTAGATATCAAGGACACATTGAAAAGTGTGAGATAGGGGTCATGTGGTCTGTGACAGAAATCTGAATTTATGTACTTGGATTTATTAACTGCTTTTATAAACCAGTTCACCTAAGGCACTGTACAGCAGATATAGCTTGACATATGCAGCTTACATTGTGTTAACAGAATAATGATAGTAAAGTGACCAAATATAAGCATAAAATGAATGATGTAACCTTGGAGATCAGCAATTCTAGTAATAGCACTGACATACCACAGTATCAGAAGTATACTTACTAAAACAGCACAGTAGAACATTCATATAACAGAAATATGATAAATGAATACAAATAAGACAGCGTAATAGGAAGTAAGGAAGAACATTAATATAAAATAAATCTTAGTAATTACAAATGAAATAGCTTAATAGGTAGCAGAGGGGGCAAATGCATTTGAGATATATAGACAGAGAAGATGAATAGGACAAAGGCATTGACATAAATGGGTGGCTACATTGAAAGTAAATTGTATGTTTCAAGATGTGAGGCAGGTTGATCCTGATGCACAATATGTGGATAGTTAGTCACCTCAAGTATTAAAGGCTTGGGAGAAGAGCTAGGCTTTCACCTTCTTCCTGAAGTACAGGTGGCATTGTTAGGTGTATTCCCCTTCTAGAAATGAGCTGCAGAGTGTGGGGGCTTCTACCAAGATGGCTAACTGGTAGGTTTTCATCATGCGGTTTTTGTTTTTTTCCTTTAATGAAACAGTAATGCTCCTTTAGACAGGGCCAGTCTTAGCAATTGCAGGGCCCTGTGCAGACCAATTCGGTGGGGGCCCCTCCATCCTACCTAGCTCCCCCCTACCTAGCCATGCCCCTTGTTGACAAGATGTGTTTTAAAACATATTTTTTATTTCAAATAAAGACAAATCAAGCAAAACTTATACAGAAAAACTAATTGAAATTGCACAATGCAATCATAGGAAACCTTTGGGTTTAAAAAGCAAAACCATATACATGTAAGGACTGGATAAATTAATTAAAACAAATCCCCTTAATATGTAATACTTGGTAGCAGTAATGAAACGGTGATTGAATATTCACATAGCAAGCAGCCTGAGCCAACAGGTTTATTTTCCACGGAACATAATTTACTTTGTTTGAACTTGGCTGCAAATAGTGTGCTGAACTGGACAATGTTGACACATTTAGACTGACTGGATAGTTCTGCATGAAGGAAACCCTTCCCTCATTAATCAATACCTTCTCTCTGAAATAGTAGTAATAAAAAAAAAAATAAAAAGCAAGTGCATTTTTATAATATACCACTACATTCCATAAAGCAAAAGGAGCAAGTTCCCACATGCCATCTTTTTTTTTCTTTTGATGAGCATTTAAACAAAAAAAGATTAATTGAAACCTGGGGCATTTAAAATCTTTTTGAAAAAAAAAAAAGATTTTAAATGCTCCCAGGTTTCAATCTAATTCATGTTTAATGTGGGATAAAATGCCATAAATAAGTAAATAGATAGATAGAAACTCTGAATGTTGAGCACCTGATTCTCATAACATGATGTCTGTTTAGTGTCCTTTTACCAGGAGGAAAAAAATCTCTGCACAAATATAATAGTACTAGGGTGTCCCTTTAACCAGCCCCTCCAAATGACACACTGATTACAATTTACTACTCTATTTATTACACGTCTCCTGTATACAGTCCGTATGCACAAGCTGGCATGTTTGAAAATCTAAGTGTGATTAAATTAAAATTCCACCACCAATAAAGAAAGTCAAAGTGGATGCAGCAGCCTGAGTGCACAGGGATCCAGCTGCTCGAGAAGGGGAAACAGATATTACCTTGATTTTATTTATTTATTTTTACAGTATCCTCCCCTCCCTCCCACCCACCTACCTACCTATTCCAGACCTCCTCCCTGGTCCCTCATGCCGCAGGGTGCCCGCCCGGCACATACCTGAAGCCACCCTGGTGATCTAGTGGAGTCTTCAGGGCAGGAAAGATCCCAGGTCTTTCCTGCCCATTGCCGGTGCTGACCCTCTTGCTGCCGTATCTTCTTTAAAATGGTTGCCAAGACTTCCAGCAGCGGCCTCGCAAGACTTCAGCTGAAGTCCCTAGAGGCCACCACTGGAATTCTCGGCAGCCATTTTTAAAGAGCGATGCTGCAGCAAGAGGGATCTTTCCTGCCCCTATGGCTCCACTAGACCACCAGGGTGGCTTCAGGTATGTGTGCCGGGAGGGCACCCTGCGGCTCGGGAGAGGAGAGGCAAAGCAGTCAGATCACGGCCTGTGCATAAAGGAGACGGCAATAACAGGAAGTGGGAGGGAGCGTCACGGGTTCCCTGGAAGCGCGAGGCCCTGTGCGACAGCCCTGTCACCCCTGCCTAAGATTGGCCCTGCCTTTAGAGCACTAGGGGCCTCAAAATATGTAGAGAACTAACACATTCTTTAGGTACTGTTTGCCCATTTTGTTTGAGGGCTTTGAAAATCAAAGACAGTTTGAAATTTGGCTCTATGGGGTACTGGTAGCCAGTGCAGTTTTTGCAGGGTGTGATATCATGCTGCAGCATTCTGAATTAGTTGGAGCTAGTGCAAACTCTTCTTGGTTTGATCAGTATACAAGACATTACAGTAATCTAGCTGTGACATTACCAAGGCATGTACCACTGTGAACAGACTTATATTCTCAATATAGGGAAAGAGACTTAAGTTGAGTGAATAATTCAAAAGTTATTAGATGAGGACATATTTATGTGGTAGGGGGAGGGGAAGAAAAAAAAGACATGATGATTTTATCAGAATACCACAGGTAATGGTTTAGAAGATTCCTTTTTGCAATTTAAAGTTCAGTCAGGCTTATGAATGTTTTGTTTTCCTTAGGTTTTAAACTATGAGTGCTCAAGAAGTCTCGTCATTATTGAACTGTGGAACAACAAAAACCTTTCATATTCCCATTGATCATCTTGACTACACCTTTATTGAAAAATGTACTGATGTTAAGCACTTGGAAAAGATTTTGAGGATACTGAGGTAGCTATTTCCTGTTATATTACAATGTATGTATTACATAGTAAAGGGTTTATAATTTGTAATGGCCTGAGGCTACTCTTATCTAAACAGGTCATATAGCTAATCCAGTTGGTCAACATAACACAGCAGCAGCACTAAGTATTCTTACTATGCACTATAGTGTTTGTGCTCTCTACTGCCAAGGGTAGGTGGGAGGACCAGTACTTGGTGGAGGTAAAATTCCTGGATGTAATAAATAACTTTCTTTTGAAGCAACTGGCCAAGGAACTGACAAGAGGGAAGCTATTTTAAATCTAGTCTTTAATGGAATGCAGGGCATAGTACAAGATGTAACAGTGTTGGGTCTGCTGGGAAACAGTGTTCACAACATGATCAAATCTGAGCTGGTATCTGGAGTGAAGTCACTAAGGAAAACTAGAGGGGCAGCATTTAGCTTTTGAAAGGGTGACTATGATAAAATGAGGAAAATGTTTAAAAAGAAGTTAAAAGGATCAGCTGCAAAAGTTAGGACTTTCAAAACAAAGCATTTGTATTTAAAAATCACAAATACTTGTGTGTTAAAAGCTCATGATTGAGAAAGTCTGCAAAGGGCTTCAAAAATTTCTTATTACCAAAACTAACAGGCCTCAAAGCTGTCCCAGCATAATGTGGCATAAACCAAAACAGCGTCTCTCGCTTCCTAATGCAGTCCAAATGTTAATATCATCAGCCTTAAGATCACTAATCCAGGAAAAAGAGAGCAGTGTCAAAACTCCCTTACCTGAAGAAAAATAAACTGTCACACAACAAGATAACAAGGATCAGTTATACCATGTAAAAAATAGAGCTATCTGAAATAAACAATGGTATATGTAATTGTAATGTGGAAATACAGGGACCATAGGTAGTTTTCAAAAATACAGAGGAAAAGACCTCATAACAACCAAGAGCAACAATTTTTAGGCTCTCTTAATTTGCGGTCACTTTTAATGTGACTGGTCAACAAGTAATCAATGGTCAGAAAAAAACCTCCCAAGGAAAAATCTTGTTTAGTAGATTCAAAAATACACAAAACTTTAATTGTCCTTAATCATATCTACCAAACAATCATATATCAAAATAATGCCAATTGTCTTATTTATAATAATGCAGATGAAATAAGGTACTTAACTTGAGATGCACACAAATGGCATAGCTGTTTCATTGACTGTTGTCTGTAGTGCAGTTCCAATGGATCAAAGATTTAAATGTCCAGTCTTCAAAATCGATAAAGGCAATTATTTTCGTTGCTGTATAGCATTTAAATTTTTCTCAACATTAGGCTGGGGTTTCGCAACGGCTTCTTCTGGAGACCCAAAAAACCTGCAAAAAAAAAAAAAGCCTAAACATTTGCCATCTATTGGGCTCATTTCGAAAGAGATAAATGTCCAAAAAAATAGTCTAAAAAGCACGTGGATGAATATCTCTCAGAAGAACATCCAAAGCATATAATCAAACAAAAGAAAAAAATGGTTTAAATCGCTAGTATGTTTAGAGTAAGATGTCTCCAGAGGGGGCGTTTAATATTCATGACTTGGGCGGTCTTATGGAATGAACGTCTCCAGCACATAAACAGATAGCAAAACGATTTTCCTGCGGCAGAGAAAAAGAAAGAAAGGAATTAGACCCGATATAAAAGTGTTTGAGGTAAGAGAAAAGCTGTGTTTAGACCCATTTCCGAATTGGTGGAGTTGGAGAGTGGAGGAATTGTCAGTTTGAGAGAAAGTTAAGAGTGAGTGTGAGGTGGTAGTTGTTGATGGTGGTTTTCACTAGGTTGTAGGAAGAGGTGTGCACACTGGTATGTCTGTGGTTAGTGGGTTGTGCCTGTGGTGGTGGGATATGGATGCATTGAAGGAGGAGAATTTGGAGGGGAGGCCCCAGAGTAGATACACACAAATCGGGAGATGGCCAGCCATCTCCTGAAGCCGGCAAAATCGATTTTCGCTGGCTTCAACTGCTTTCCGTCACAGGGCCGGCCAAAGTTAAAGGGTGTGTTTTGGCAAGGTATGGAAGGCGGGACGGGGGCATGGTTACGAGATGGCTGGCCCTGACGAGCACTTGGCCGGCTTCACTTGGTCCCTTTATTTTTAGGACCAAGCCTCCAAAAAGTGCCCCAAATGACCAGATGACCACCGGAGGGAATCGGGGATCACCTCCCCTTACTCCCCCAGTGGTCACCAACCCCCTCCCACCCAAAAAAAAATTAAAAATCGTTTTTTTGCCAGCCTCTATGCCAGCCTGAAATGTCATACCCAGCTCCATGACAGCAGTATGCAGGTCCCTGGAGTAGTTTTTAGTGGGTGCAGTGCACTTTAGGCAGGTGGACCCAGGCCCATCCCCCCACCTGTTACACTTGTGGTGGTAAATGGAAGCCCTCCAACCCCCCCCCCCCAACCCACTGTACCCACATGTAGGTGCCCCCTTTCACCCGTAAGGGCTTTGGTAGTGGTGTACAGTTGTGGGTAGTGGGTTTTGGGGGGGATTTGGGGGGCTCAGCACACAAGTTAAGGGAGGTATGCTCCTGGGAGCTATTTTTTAAGTCCACTACAGTGCCCCCTGGGGTGCCCGGTTGGTGTCCTGGCATGTGAGGGGGACCAGTGCACTACAGATGCTGGCTCCTCCCTCGGCTAAATGCCTTGGATTTGGCCGGGTTTGAAATGGTCGCCATTAGTTTCCATTATCGCTGAAAACCAATGCCGGCCATCTCTAAAGCTGGCCCAAATGTTGATATTTGGCCGGCTCTGACCGTATTATCGAAAGAAAAGATGGTCGGCCATCTTGTTTCGATAATACGGTCGGGATGCCGCTTTACGGGACCGGCCTTGAAGATGGCCGCCCATATAGATGGCCGGCCTCATTTGGTTATGCCCCTCAATGTGTCCTAGCTATAAGGCTGATACTGATACTCTGTTTCTTGGGGCATGGTTCAGCAGAGAGTTCTAGCAGACCACCTGGATGTGCTTTGGCTCTTTCAAGTGGGGGTCTGACCCCAGGGTGGTGGTCTGCGTCAAGTCCATTATCATGTATTATTGGCACTGGTGGGATCTTCCAGTAGTTCGGTGAAGTTGCACACTTCTGGTCCTTTCTAAAGGGTCTTCTAGGTATCCATTGCCTCAGCCCAAAGTCCTTCAGAAGTCATGGTTCTCTTCCTTGGACCTAAGTGCATAGTAGCTTAGGTTTTATGTTGCCCAAGCCTGCTCTCCTTCCCTTATGGTTTATGGTTTGTTATATTGTATGTGCCTTCCCGTGCTAAATATCAAAGTGGTTTACAAATCAGCTAAAAATACCAAGGAGGAAATAGGAATGCCATTGTGACAGGAAAGTGTAGGGAAAGCATAAGTAACAGAAATTCAAAAGCACTAAAGAAAGACAGGTGAGCTCTGCAGCTTATTGATCCCCACCTACGTTCTATGGGTCCACAAAGGCCAGATAAAAAATATAGGTTTAAAGACCAGAGCAAAACTTTATAAGGGACTTTAGGACTTTGATCTGGGGGTAATGCATTTCACAAAGATGGAGCAAGGAAACAGAAGGCAGAGTGCCCAGTGGATTCTAGTCTTGTCAGTATGGGAGGTTGGGGATGGAGGATGAACTAGTGATCATGTAAGGCATGAAGGCAGTGGAAGGGGGTATGCAGGGCAAGCATAGTTACCAAGTGAAAAGGGATGCCTATTGAAGAGCTTTGTGTGTCAGTACAAGTATTGAATTATAGGACATACTGGGAGCCAGCGATGCCATAATAAGAGGCCAAATATGATCATATTTGCTTGCTTTTGGTAGAATCCTGATAGTGGTGTTCTGTATGGATTGTAGACATTTCAGATCAGCAGCAGAGGTGCCTGTATATATGATGTTACTATAGTTCAAAGATGAAGAAAAAGTAGTATGGATCAGTGTGTTGAGAATAATCATCCAAAGAATGACATAAAATCAATAGAGCAAAAAGAGTCTAGCTTTAACTGTAACAGATGCCTGTGGTGTAAAAGTCAGTTTGTAGTCAATGATCACTCCTAGATATTTAAAGGAATCTATAAGAAGATCCACATAAAGTGGAAGTTGGACAACAGGACTTACCAGCTAGCCATGCTGCTGTTGTCTTAGACCGATTCAAGACTAACCAATTTGAATTCAGCCATGATGCGATCTTCTATAAAGCAATTCTGAACCAGAATAAAATCATGGTGAAAAGGTTCCGCATAAGCCAAAGGCAGAATTTTATCAGCATAAAATAGAAATTAATGCCTGAATCATTGTAGCTAAGGAACTGAGGAAAATGCTGAAAAGTATGAGGCCAAGAATAAAGCCTTGTGGAATACCACATGATAATGGATAAGAGGATGAGACTGAAGAGTCAGTATGAACAATAAAAGAATGAGCAGATAGGAAAGATTTGAACTAATAGAGAATAGTTTCAAATAGATTATAGCAGGCCAAATCAGTAGAAAGTTGTGATTGCTAAGTTGAATGTGGCAGATAGATTTGTTTCTCAGCTAATATGGATGTTTCTATTCTGCTTTTCCTAAATAGGCTCTAGGTAGATCACAATCAAAATAAAAATGGGACATCTCATTGAGTAACATTAACTTACATGTAACACAAATACTTCTTGCTCCATACTCGAGGACCCTTCAAATATTGAGCAAATAAATAAGCCTTAGTCGCCCTCCTAAATACAGTATAACGGGTAATATGTCAGATATTTTTGGTAATTTGTTCCATAGCTCTGGACCTCTTCTACTAAAGATCTATGCCTAATAACAGCCTTTTGACACCCGAAACTGGGGGTATATTCAACCTCTCTTCCTTAATGAGCAGTGTTTTAGTTGCTGAATAAAGAGCAATCATATTATGCAGATCATCAGGAGCTAATCTGTACAACATTTTGAAAACCATCAAAAAATTAAATTGAATTCTCATTTGGACTGGCAGCCAGTGCAGTTTAATCAAAAGTGGGGTGGCATGATCACTAGATCTGCCCCCCCCCCCCCCCCCCACAAAAAAAGTTTAGCTGTTTCATTTTGCATATGCAGTAAACATTGAATTTGTGAGTCATTGCCCAGCAGAACAATGTTACAATAGTCTAATTAACTAATCATTGACTGTAGCACAGTTCTCAAATGAGAAATATCCAAAAATGGCTTTATTCTACAAAGTAGCTTGTTTAATAAAAAAAAAAAAAAAGAGTTCCAGACTATTTCATTTATATGTCTCTCCAAACTCATAGAAAAATCTAAAATTACTCCTAGAATTTTAATACTAGTCTGTAAAGGAATCTCAGCGGATGCCAACCTTATTGAAAAACATTATATCACTGTATTCTTTCCACCCACACCCATAAGATATTCATTTTACTAGGGTTAATTTTCAAGTTATAAGTGTCAACTTGGAAATTCTATCGAACACTCTAGTTATCAATTCTATAGTCTCCTGACAAAACTGTTCTGCCCAACATTGTGTGGACTTCAATAATCATCGAGGCTATCCTGATGGCTTTACTGTGTCCCGACCGAAAACCAGCCTCACTGTGAGTGGAGTATATTGGAATGTTCTACATGAATTCCAGTTAGTTGAAAACAACCTTTTCAGTTAATTTAGATGGGTAGGCTAGGTTTGATTCTGGTCTATAGTTAATGGTGACAGAAACATCTAGATGTTTTTTTTTCTCAAAACGGGATAGAGAGTGGCTTGTTTCCACATGTCAAGAACAGAACCAATAGAGAGGCTATGATTGATAAGATCCAATGGCAATGGAATGAGACTTGAGGGTGATTGTTTGACTATTTAGATGAAATGGGATTGAGAGTGCAGATGGTGGGTATTGTGGAAATGAGGATTATAGTGAGGGAAAAAAATTGTGATGTTTAAGACCCATGCTTGACGAATGCTGCTAAAATGTCCAGAGTATTTGTAGCTGAGAATAAGGCCAGAGCTGAAGAAGGTACATTCACAAAATGCTCAGGCTCTAAGTTAAGAGATGAAATATTAGTTACAAAGTACTGCGTGAGGATGTCAGTGTTGGGAATGAGTGGCAAGAGGAATTTGAGAAAAGAGATCAGACAAAATGGAGAATAGCTTTTTTGGGGTGGTTGGTGATGTTTTTCTGTTTAGAGATAAAAACATGATGGCAGATAAAGGCCAAATGACTCATGCAGTCTGTCCATCCACAGCATCCACTATCTCCTCCTCTCCCTAAGCAATCCCATGTGCATGTCCCACACTTTCTTGAATTCAGATACAGTCCTCATCTCTAAGTCCTGCACCAGGAGGCTAGTCCATGCATCCGCCACCCTTTCCATATGTTTTCTTAGTTTACATCAGTTGTAATCAATTGTACAGTTCCTTACAAAATACTAACAGGGAGGGGAAGGAGATAGAGATCTCCTCCATGATTACTCTACCATCTGTGCCTGGCACGGAAAAAGTTGAAGGCCATTGTGATGCAATGGGTAGGAGGGCTTCTTTCATGTAACAGGTCTGGAGACAGGGGTTTAGGGATCTGGGTTGATTAATTCATGCTACAATTTGTAACAGAGTTCCAGGTGGAAACTTTCTCAGAAAGAAGAAACATGAGGTGATTTGGGGACCATGGGGCATATGCAAAGAGGGATTTTAATAATAGTAGCACTAGGCGCTATTGGGGCAGTCGATGGAAGAGAGCGTGAGAAAGTAATCGAATAATGCTCAGACCAAAGCACATGGAGATTCCTCATAGGAATTAGATCATGTAGACTGAACACAACATCCAGAGTGTATTCTGCCATGTGTGTTGGAAATTGAACTTGTTGCTTTATGGAGCAACTGGTGCAGGAGCCGACGAGAGAAGGAAAAATTCTAGACTTGGTCCTTAGTGGAGCGCATGATCTGGTGAGGGACGTTATGGTACTGGGGCCGCTTGATAACAGTGACCATAATATGATCAGTTTTGACATCGACCTTGAAGTAACTGTACACAGAAAGTCAAATACGTTAGCGTTTAACTTTAAAAAAGGAGACTATGATAAAATGAGAAGAACGGTAAAAAAAAAACTTAGGGGGGCAACTGAGAGAGTAAAAACTGTACAACAGGCATGGACGCTGTTCAAAAATACCATCCTGGAGGCCCAGGCCATACATATTCCGCAAATTAGAAAAGAAAGACGGAAGTCCAAAAGACACCCGGCCTGGTTGAAAAGTGAGGTGAAGGAAGCTATTAGGGCTAAAAGAAACGCCTTCAGAAAATGGAAGAAGGAACCGTCTGAAAATAACAAGAAACAGCATAAGGAGTGTCAAAGCAAATGCAAGTCGCAGATTAAGAAGGCCAAGAGGGAGTATGAAAAAAAGATAGCATTAGAGGCAAAAAAACATAGTAAAAAATTTTTTCGGTATATTAAAAGCAGGAAGCCGGCAAAAGAATCGGTTGGGCCGCTGGATGACCGAGGGGTAAAAGGGGCGATCAAGGAAGACAAAGACGTAGCGGAGAGACTGAATGAATTCTTTGCTTCGGTCTTCACCGAGGAAGATTTGGGTGGGATACCGGTGTCGGAAATGGTATTTCAAGCGGACGAGTCGGAGAAACTTACTGACTTCAC
The DNA here is from genome assembly GCF_901765095.1 of Microcaecilia unicolor. Classification (NCBI taxonomy): domain Eukaryota; kingdom Metazoa; phylum Chordata; class Amphibia; order Gymnophiona; family Siphonopidae; genus Microcaecilia; species Microcaecilia unicolor. Next base: position 550,702,848 of record NC_044031.1, read on the forward strand.
GGTAAACCTGGAGGACGTAATGGGGCAGTTCGGCAAACTGAAGAGTAGCAAATCTCCTGGACCGGATGGTATTCATCCTAGAGTACTGATAGAACTGAAAAACGAGCTTGCGGAGCTACTGCTAGTGATATGCAACTTATCCTTAAAATCGAGCGTGGTACCGGAAGATTGGAGGGTGGCCAATGTAACGCCCATTTTTAAAAAAGGCTCCAGGGGAGATCCGGGAAATTATAGACCGGTGAGTCTGACGTCGGTGCCGGGGAAAATGGTAGAGGCTATTATTAAAAACAAAATTACAGAGCACATCCGAGGACATGGATTACTGAGACCAAGTCAGCATGGCTTTTGTGTGGGGAAATCTTGCCTGACCAATTTACTTCAATTCTTTGAAGGAGTGAACAAACATGTGGACAAAGGGGAGTCGGTTGATATTGTGTATCTGGATTTTCAAAAGGCATTTGACAAGGTACCTCATGAAAGGCTACAGAGGAAATTGGAGGGTCATGGGATAGGAGGAAATGTCCTATTGTGGATTAAAAACTGGTTGAAGGATAGGAAACAGATTGGGGTTAAATGGGCAGTATTCACAATGGAGAAGGGTAGTTAGTGGGGTTCCTCAGGGGTCTGTGCTAGGACCGCTGCTTTTTAATATATTTATAAATGATTTAGAGATGGGAGTAACTAGCGAGGTAATTAAATTTGCTGATGACACAAAGTTATTCAAAGTCGTTAAATCGCGACAGGATTGTGAAAAATTACAAGAGGACCTTACGAGACTGGGAGAGTGGGCGGCTAAATGGCAGATGATGTTTAATGTGAGCAAGTGCAAGGTGATGCATGTGGGAAAAAAGAACCCGAATTATAGCTACGTCATGCAAGGTTCCACGTTAGGAGTTACGGACCAAGAAAGGGATCTGGGTGTCGTCGTCGATAACACACTGAAACCTTCTGCTCAGTGTGCTGCTGCGGCTAAGAAAGCAAATAGAATGTTGGGTATTATTAGGAAAGGTATGGAAAACAGGTGTGAGGATGTTATAATGCCGTTGTATCGCTCCATGGTGCGACCGCACCTTGAGTATTGTGTTCAATTCTGGTCGCCGCATCTCAAGAAAGATATAGTAGAATTGGAAAAGGTGCAGCGAAGGGCGACTAAAATGATAGCGGGGATGGGATGACTTCCCTATGAAGAAAGACTAAGGAGGCTAGGGCTATACAGCTTGGAGAAGAGACGGCTGAGGGGAGACATGATAGAGGTATATAAAATAATGAGTGGAGTGGAACAGGTGGATGTGAAGCGTCTGTTCACGCTTTCCAAAAATACTAGGACTAGGGGGCATGCGATGAAACTACAGTGTAGTAAATTTAAAACAAATCGGAGAAAATTTTTCTTCACCCAACGTGTAATTAAACTCTGGAATTCGTTGCCGGAGAAAGTGGTGAAGGCGGTTAGCTTAGCAGAGTTTAAAAAGGGGTTGGACGGTTTCCTAAAGGACAAGTCCATAAACCGCTACTAAACGGACTTGGAAAAATCCAAAATTCCAGGAATAACATGTATAGAATGCTTGTACGTTTGGGAAGCTTGCCAGGTGCCCTTGGCCTGGATTGGCCGCTGTCGTGGACAGGATGCTGGGCTCGATGGACCCTTGGTCTTTTCCCAGTATGGCATTACTTATGTACTTATGTTGATAAAGACCCTTGATAGGGAATAAATGACACAAGACCTCGTGACAAACATTTTGTAGGACAACACAGATTATAGTGCCCCAGGATGAGAAGATTGGGGTAATTTATAACTGCATATGGTATGGTTCGACAGCAAGTGTCCCAAGAAGATGAAGGGGGCCATTGAGAATAAGAATATACAAACAGGGCTTCATATGAATCTTAACAACATAAATGCTACACTCCCATCACATTTGGAACCCCTGGAGACAGAGAAGGTTGAATATCTTTTTAAAGAGTTGTCTCTATTGCCCACCAGGTTCAACAAAGTCAACAGGTCACAGTTTGACAGATGTTGAGTTTATTAGGCCACATTACCTCCACTTTGCATATACCTGTACAGATATTTCTATGTGAACCTGTATAGCCTATGCTTATGTGTAGGCTCGAGTGGTATATCAAATGCGTTAAATAAATACATTTTGCACCTTTGAGAGTGGCCTAGTGGACCCTAGCTTCCCAGTGGCACCAGGCCACAGGGAACCTAGCAGATGTGGAGGACAATTCAGCAAAATTTGATGGTGGGGCTACCATTCCAAATTTCTCCTCCACAGAAAATGCTGACAATGGATGCATCCAGCCTGGGCTAGGGGGCTCAGGTAGATGGGCTTCACACTCAGGATCAGTTGTCTGCTCAGGAGGTACAACTCCACATCAATCTCCTGGAGCTGCGGGCCATTTGGAGTGCTCCTAAACCTTTTTAGAAATTGTCCATTTGTATTGTACATCAGCCAGTCAAATTGCAATGTACTGTGTCAACAAGCAGGGAGGCACAGGCTTGTACCTTGTGCGTTTAAAAGCCACTGGGGTGTGGCTCTGTGCATCCAGTCAAAGCATGGTACTTAGGGCCATGTTCCTGGCAGCAAAGAACAACAGTCTGGTATACAGATTGAGCAGGGTGATGAAACCACATGAGCTGTTATTTGGCATGGGCGTTGCCTGGAGGATCTTACAAGAGTGGGACACCTTCTTGGTGGCTCTCATTGCCACTCATCTCAACAACGAAGGCCCTCAGCTCTGCTCGACTGAGGTCACATGGCAGACTAGAATCACATGCCTTTCTCCTCCATTGGGGGAAGGGCCTCTTGTATGTGTATCTTCTCATCCCTCTGGTGGGGAAGACTTTGACACTCAAGCAGGACTAAGGGACCATGATCCTCATCATTCCCTATTGGCCACAGCAGGTATAGTTCCCTCTACTTCTGAAGCTGGTCTCTGAAGACCTGTGTAGACTGGACTGTCTACCGACCCTCATCACTCAGAATGAGGGATCTCTTCTCCATTCCATACTCCCATACTACAGTCCCTGGCCCTCACAGCTTCGATGTTGAGTCCAAAATATTGTAGCAAATAAACCTGTTTGTTTATTCCACTGTTTGTTCAACCTGCTTCCTTTTCCCACTTTTTGTTTTGTTCGCCCCGTGAGTTCTTCGTTAGTTACCTTTTGGTTTCGAGAGCTTAGAACTGGCATCTCTTTGCATGAGGATGTCACCAGAGTCCTGCTTGTTTCCAAGAAAGATTCCACTACAATTTGTAATTTACGCATTGACATTTATTTATAATGTGTGGATTATTTTCTTTGCTGTTGTTTTTGTATATGCCTAAAAATGTCTCTCTCTCTATATATATATATATCTATATATATATAGATATAGATATATAGATATAATATATCAGTTATATTTGTAAACAGTAAATATCAGTTTTCAAATTCATGGTTATGAGGACTATAGAGAATAATAAAATGCATATAGGCTAAAGGGGAGGGCGGCTAGAAGAGAGGGCAACTAGAAGCCAGAAAGATATATTTTGATATTGCATTGCAGTAGCTACTTGTTTTACTTTTTAATCCACCCCCCCCCCCCCCCCCCGATTTTTCGTTAATGGTAGTACTTCTCTTTTTCTTAAAAGAAAGCACTGACTTTTCACATCCTGTTTGAGAAACATATCAGAGACATGTATATTCAGCTGTCTAATTTTGAAAACGCACAAAATCTGTTCACTTCTAAGGTCCGGGGAAGAAGGGCATTATCCAGATCTTACAGAATTCTGTGAAAATCAGCTTGCAAGTTTATCTCCAAAGAACAGAGCTCTCCGAAAAGATAAACCTGCTGCCACTGCGGCCAATTTCACATTTGAAGAATGGCAGGAAATTGATAATGATATAAAGGTATGAAGTTGTTTATTTAGCTACTCTACCAATAGTTGAGATGTGTAACATAGTAGATGACGGCAGAAAAAAAGACCTGCACGGTCCATCCAGTCTGCCCAACAAGACAACTCATGTGTGCTACTTTTTGTGTATACCCTACTTTGATTTGTACCTGTGCTCTTCAGGGCACAGACCGTATAAGTCTGCCCAGCACTATCCCCGCCTCCCACCACCGGCTCTGGCACAGACCGTATAAGTCTGCCCAGCACTATCCCTGCCTCCCACCACCAGCTCTGGCACAGACCGTATAAGTCTGCCCAGCACTATCCCCGCCTCCCACCACCGGCTCTGGCACAGACCGTATAAGTCTGCCCAGCACTATCCCTGCCTCCCACCACCAGCTCTGGCACAGACCGTATAAGTCTGCCCAGCACTATCCCCGCCTCCCACCACCGGCTCTGGCACAGACCGTATAAGTCTGCCCAGCACTATCCCCACCTCCCAACCTCCAGCCCTGCCTCCCACTACCAGCTCTGCTATCCAATCTCGGTTAAGCTCCTGAGGATCCATTCCTTCTGAACAGGATTCCTTTATGTTTATCCCACGCATGTTTGAAATCCGTTACCGTTTTCATCTCCACCACCTCCCGCGGGAGGGCATTCCAAGCATCCACCACTCTCTCCGTGAAGAAATACTTCCTGACATTTTTCTTGAGTCTGCCCCCCTTCAATCTCATTTCATGTCCTCTCGTTCTACCGCCTTCGTATCTCCGGAAAAGATTCGTTTGCGGATTAATACCTTTCAAATATTTGAACGTCTGTATCATATCACCCGTTTCTCCTTTCCTGTGTAATGTCATTAAAAAAAAATCGGTTGTTTATTTTTAAATATTTTTAGAGATGACAGAGTGTCTTAAAATGTATACCATAATTAGGCAATTATAAAATAGGAACATTTTTGTGTATGTTAAGCGCTAACAATTTTAGGGTTCCTTTTACCAAGCTGTGGTAGTGATTCCTGGTGCGGCAGTTGCAATGAAGCGCACTCAATCCCTATTAACTTCGTTGCATTTGCTGCATGGGAATCACTACTGCGGCTTGGTAAAATAATCCCTTAATTACCTGTATGAAAGTACTGTATATAATAATTAAATTGCTTTGGTTGTTCCACAGAAAGGTGGTATATCAAGAATCGAATAAACAGTTTAATAACAACTCAATTCTCTCCAGGCTCCACTTCTTTGGGATCTCTGATACTGTACTGTACTGATTCTCTTCTCGGTAATCGATCTTCATATGTTTCTTTATCTGGCCTTCTCTGTCCTTGTTACCCAGGGTTCCATACTGGCCCCCTTCTCTTCAATATTTTTCTTTCTCATTTAGTCCTTTAGATTCAGAATCTTAGTTTCCTTAGCCTGTGCAGCATATGAATCCAGGAACTGGTGGGTTGTGTCCTTCTACCAGTAGGTGGAGATAGAGATAACAAACTGAAGGCAGTGATATCAGACTGCCAGCTCTTCCTTCCTTCAGTATATCTCTATCTCCAGCAGGTGGTAGATGTCTCTTCAGCAGCTCGTGGATTCTTCTGTTTGGGCTACTTCTGGAGAATCATGGATAACTGAAAATTACCTTGTTCTTAACCCTGAAAAAAACATAGCTTGTTGGATAACCTGATCTTCCTTGGGGTTTGTGAGGGATTTAGTAGTATAGGGGCAAGAAACACTCCCTCACTGATGAAGGTCAGTCTCCTTTCAGCAGATTACGCTAGTCTGCTGAAGCTGACTTCAGGTGGAACTAGGCTGCAGAGGCTGTGCCTGAGCCAGAGGGGCGGGGCTTAGGCCAGGAGGGAGCTCGGAGAGAGGAGGCCCTGATACAGTGGCTCCAAGGAGAGTGAGTGAGCAGGAGAACCCAATACAGAGGCCCACAGAAGGAGTTGAAGCCCCAGGGTATGATTAAGAATTGTGACCTGGGTGAGGTAAGCCACTTTTGTTTGGAACGGACAAGTTTTGCTCTGAGGTCTGGCTGGAGTCAGACCCTAGTAGTTGGAGAAGAATTGAGAAAGACTGCTTATACAAATGCAAGAGGTGTTTTCCCTGTGTTCCTGGCTGTTAACAGTCCTCAGGATTCAAGTAAATAAACACTTGTTTCAGTTATATCCCCTTTGTTTGGCTGTATTTTATGAGGACTCCATACCTTTCCGTGGTTCACACTATCACAGGGTAGTAGAAGTCAGCTATTGTTGGGGTTGGAAGGGTGGACGGTGGGGGGGGGGGGGTTATTATAGTTGCCCATTGTTTTTATTGTTTTCTATTTGTGATTTATAAACAGTTGCACAAAATTTTGTTCCTTTTTATACTTTAATAAAAAGATAAGTGTTTAAGGATTCTGCAGATGGAGGACAGAGCCTGCAGGGTGGATGGGGCTGGGATGGTGTGGGGACAGGGACAGAGCCCGCAGGGACGGAGGCAAACTTTGTCCCTGTGTCATTCTCTACTACATATCCTTAATCTGACTGAAAGGTGGAAAATCTTCCTTATTTAACTGCATCCTTAGTCTGTAATGTTTTTTTGCCCTTCTACCTCTTCTGGATTCCAAACATTACTCATGAATCTGCTCTACTTCATTCAGTTAATCGTTGCCAAAATTGAATAAAACTTCATGCTTTTATTTTCTAGAATTGGATGAAAGAAATAAAGATGAAAGACAATAACACTAGTTTTGAAAATGTGCTGGATTTTCAAGAGACTGTAGTAAATGTGCCACCAGTTCGTCTTTCAAAAAGCAGTGTTCACTCTATCCAGGTACATATGTATATTTGTTTAAATCTGTTCTAATGAATCATTTCCTCCAACTCATGAAACCTGAGGAAATACTTCTTCATGGAAAGGGTGGTGAATTCATGGAGCTGGTGGAAGTGATGGAAATGAAAACTGTTTCTGAATTCAAGAAAGCTTGGAACAAGTACATAGGGATCTCCAAGGGAGTGATAGGGAGAGTAGAATGCATGGATGGCGAAACTGGATAGGCCATGTGATCTTTATCTCCCTTCATTTTCTCTGTTTCTATGTATTTATTTACTTTTATTTATTAAAACCCACAGACTGCTTTAACATTTCAGTTAAGAGGCTGTCTTGAAACCTGAACTAAAAGCACAAATGTAGCAATCTTTTATCTTACATTTTTTTGAAAGAATCATTTTGGAAAAATTGTTATTTATCAATGTTTCATCATTGTTACTTTTTCCTAGCTGGGCCACTCCATATCTTTTCTAATTTTGTACTTGTTAATATGATTCCTACTGTACTTGTATGGCTTTTATGGAAATTTGAAAAACAATAGTGTATAGGCTACCTTAATAGGATTCAGATAATATGTAAAGATTAATTTATCAGAATTTGCATTGTACCCAGGCTGGCCTAGTGGCTCAGTGGTGTATGTACTACCACAGGTTTCACTGTCAACCAGTGGAAGCATTCAAAATTCTGGGAGGCAGAAGGACCTGGTCATCATATAACAGCAACACCTAGTGACCAGAGTTGGGATCCACGTTATCTGGGTTCCTGATGAAGCTGCGGTTTATGGCTCTTTTGGATACTGTCATTGTGATGGCTGAACTGAGTTGGCAGGAAGTATAAAATATTGGAAAAATTCCAGGTGGTTGTGAATGAAGGCTCATACCACTTGTTCAATAGAGGCTGGTTCCAGCTGAGCTGGAAGCTCAAAAGAGCGGGCGGGCTAAAAGAATATGTATTTTGTATTTTGATGTCTTAGAAACTTCATGTGACTCCCAAGTTGAACACTTCTGCTCTCCCTCTGTGCTGGTATCACAAGTATGTGCACAAGTTATGGGCTGACTCTTCTTATATTGATATCATGATGCACGAGGTCAGCATTCAAGAAGTACCAGCGCAAGAATTTTGAACATGCTTGCAGGGCCAGCACAGCAATGAGGTACCAAGGAGGCTCTCGCCATGCCCCATTTTTTCCTGCCTGCTTCTGGATTATTTTGCTGCCACTGATGGATTAGAACGAAGTAATTTTGATTGATAGAGTCCAATATAGGCTGAAACTTTTTTTTGCTGGGTCTGAGCCTGCATGTTTTAACAGCTGTGACAGGAGCAGGTGTTCTGCATCAAGGAGGTTTAATAAACAGCAGTGGAAGTGAGCCTCCCTAGTCCATTGTAAGCAAGGAAGCCAATTAGGACAGTCTGAGTTTCCCCTTCCCAATGAAGCCGTCATCCCCGTTTACTCAAAACAAAGCAAGCAAACCTATGAGCTGCTGCATCCACATTATCTTTTTTTTTATTGTTGGTCCATCTGTAACAAGTCTAAAGCTGTTTCAATTGGATAGGCAGTGCCTTAAAAGGTGGAGGACAAAAGTTGTTTTTTGTGTTTATTTTTTTTTTTAAACTTATTGGTCAGCTTTTTTATTTATTTGAAAGCTTCCCATAGGTAAATATAAATATCATGAAATAACCAATGAATTTCACTAAAACAGCTTAAAAATTATTATAGCTGGTAGAAACAGCAATTTTAAACTCTGTATTTTGTGCTAATTTTTCTTCACTAAAAACTAAATAAATACACTGTATACAATAAAGATGGCCAAATTTCAGTGAGGATATCCTGTTTTCCTGATAGGTTCATCTTAAATGTTGTTGTAATCTGCCTTGGGAAGCATGATGTTATAAAGATGATGGAATATATTGAAATTAAATGGAAGTAGAATTAAACCATTAAATCATTAAGCCATGTAGACTACTGCAGTGGAATTTATGTGGGATGCAAAGAACAAACCTTAAAGAAACTTCAGACTGCTCAAAACACGGCAGCAAGACTCATCTTCGGAAAAACACAATTTGAAAGCACAAAACCCCTCCGCGAAAAACTACACTGGCTCCCAATCAAAGAACCCATTGCCTTCAAAATCTGCACTATGGTTCACAAAATCATCTACGGCGAAGCACTGGGATACATAACAGACTTGATCGACCTACCAACTAGGAACACATCCGAATCAACACAAACGTACCTAAATCTCCACTACCCAAGCTGCAAAGGACTCAAATACAAATCAACTTACGCATCCAGTTTTTCCTACATCAGCGCACAACTGTGGAATGCACTACCAAAAGACTTGAAAACTACATACAACCACTTATACTTCAGAAAAACACTTAAGACCCACCTGTTTAAAAAGGCATACCCTACCGACCCAACATAAATGCCTGATCTCTGCGACACAACAGCACTAAAGTTCGTAATGGTCATTTTTTTTTTTGTTACATTTGTACCCCGCGCTTTCCCACTCATGGCAGGCTCAATGCGGCTTACATGGGGCAATGGAGGGTTAAGTGACTTGCCCAGAGTCACAAGGAGCTGCCTGAAGTGGGAATCGAACTCAGTTCCTCAGTTCCCCAGGACCAAAGTCCACCATCCTAACCACTAGGCCACTCCTCCACTCAACTCTCCCGTTGTACGATTCCTTTATGTGGTCCTACCACATAAACCTTATCCTACCACAACATCACCTTGTATTTGCTTACTCCGGAGTCTGCAAACAGCTCTCCGGCACTATGTAAGCCACATTGAGCCTACAAATAGGTGGGAAAATGTAGGATACAAATGTAACAAATAAATAAAATAAATAATCTCTCCTTTCATTGGGGCACGTGTAATCACATCTTCATCTGTTTTGTAGAACTTTGCCTTTTAGATACACAAATGGATTATTCTGTTGTTTGAGCATGTTTCAGAGACAAGTGGTTTATAAGTCAAAATAATAAAAATATTTTCTGTAAATCAGATCTCTCGTTTGTGGAAACATAACTAAATGGGCTATAAGCCCCTAATGCAGCCCATTGGTTTTCTTGTATTTTGTTCTTGTGATGGCTCCTACTGTGCCAAAACTGGAAATACAGTGAGACAGAATAATAGAATTCAGTAACATCCAAAACTTATTTTTTATGTTTTAATCATCTTTATTAAAAGCAAAACATGTTGGTTGATAAGCTTCATACAGAACAAGAAAAAACAGTAAACCATTCAATATGGCACAATAAAAACTTTTACTTTTACCCCAAGAACCCTTCTTCCCCTCCTGTACTCCCCTCCCTCCCTATAAGCCCACCTGACTGTTTCCAAAATAACACAACAGATGTACAGATCAGTAGGACTCAAAGCATTTCATAACAAGTAAAGTCATATACAACACAGTTTATACCAAATTGTTTAACCACACTTTGGTTTTGCCTTCAGGTTTAATAAGCAATACCATGTGCATGTAAGGTCTAGATAAACAAATGTAAATGTTATGATTGGGGTCAGAACCCCTCTCAAACTTACCTCTTTCCTGGGGGTCAGTTTCTTAGCTGGCTTCTGTTTCTTTTCTCTGTCCTTTCTGAGCTGGCTCTGTCTCTCTGTGCTGGCAGCTTCCAGCAGCATGGGGTTAATTGTTTTACTTTACTACAGCTGTGTGGGTGGACTGAGTTAACTATACCTCTCTTTGGGTGTACTGGCTTCAAGTGCTTCACGGTGGTGCATTGGTGTGGGTTGGGCCTCTCTGGGTCAGGGTGCTTTTTGCCTAGGTCTAGGGAGTGTGACATCATCAGGGAGGGCCTTGATAAGGAAGTGGTGTTGTTTCCTTCAGAGGCTTGGCAACGGTGGTGTTTGCTTTAGGTAGGGTGGTGCAGTGTGCACTTCTGACTTTGTGTCTAGTTTCCCTGCTTGCTTTTGCTAAGGGCCAGGTTAGTGTTAGTGCAGTGTGCACTGGTGTCTGTGTGTTTAGCTTTCCTGCTTTTCCCTTTGGTTCCCCTGCTTTTCCCTCTTGGTTTTGGAAGCATTGCTGTGTGTAGGGCTTTGGAAGCTCTGTTGCTGATAGAAGTACTTCAGGGTTTGGTGTTGTTAGGAACACTGCAGAGTTTGCTGTTAGAAGTACTTCTGGGTTTGTGCTATTGGGAGCATTGCAGTCTTTGCTGTTGGTGTTTGGTGATTTAGAATCACTTTTGGCTTATGTGTTAGCTTCCCTGCTTTTTCCTTGTGGCTCCCCTGTCTTCCCTTTTAGTGCTAGGAGCTCTTCTGGTTGCTTGCCAGAGTAGTGCTTAGGAAGCACCTTGTTAGTTTTGTATCTAGCTTGCTAGAGCAGTGCTTAGGTAGCTTGTTAGTTTTGTGTTTAGCTTGTTAGTGTAGAGCTCTGCTTGTAGCTTGGGGCTTAGTAGCACCTGTGTTAGCTTTGTGTTTAGTTCCCTGCTCTGTTAGTTTAGGGCTTAGGAAGTCCCTTTCTTGAGCAGGGCTTAGGAGCTCCTGTTTAGTATAGGGCTTAGGAAGTCATTTTGTCAGTTTACTGTTAGGAACACTCCTGCTGGTTTAGGGCTTGGGAGCACGTAGATCAGTTTAGGTTTAGGAGCACTTCTGTTTCCAGTCCTGGTCCCTGTGTCAGCCGGTATCCAGTAAGTCCTGCCGGCTACTCGAACCCAGGAGCTCAACTCCTGGGGGGCTTAGTAGCTAAGTGCAGGTGAAGCTGTGTGGACCAGTCCGGTGTGCTCCAGTCCGGTGTTCCAGTCCTGGGTCCTCCAGTCCGGGGGATTCCAGTCCTGGGTCCTCCAGTCCGGGGGATTCCAGTCCAGTGTTCCAGTCCGGGGGATTCCAGTCCAGTGTTCCAGTCCGTGTGTTCCGGTTCGCTGGGCAGTGCCTGCAGTCCCTGCCGGTGTGCTTGCCCAGTGTTGGTTGGTGGGTTTTGCCTGCTGCTGTTGCTCCTCGGCAGCAGCCCAAGGGCTCACGTTTGCTCCAGAGCCCGGCCCCGCGGGCCCTGAACCTGAGAACCTGACAGTAAACAATCTATGTTTAAGGCATATGCCCTAAATATGTAATAGTTGGTAGCAATACTTAAACAGTGATGGAATAGTCACATAGCAGGCAGCCAATAGATTTATTTTCCACTGAAAAAAATCAACTTTGCAAAAACTTGGTGACTAATACTATGCTGCTTGCTATTTTGTATTTTGGCGGTGTATTGTTTGCCTGCATAATAAAATTGCACTTGCAAATATTTTTCTGACACGGCTTTAATTAACAAAACTACCATAAGAGGCAGACATGGTCGTATAATTAACATTATATTTGTATTTGGGTAATGACTGAGAAAAATGCTATTAAAAATTATATTACAAAGCATGAAGTTGACTTGGTTAACTTCTGCTGTATATCAACCAGTAGTAAATAATAGTGATAAACAATATTAAGTACATTTTTATAATATACCACTGCATTCTTCAAAACAGAAGGCACAAGTTCCCACAAACCATCTAGGCATAGGTTAAAAAAAAAAAGCTTTCAAATGCTCCCATGTTTCAACCTAATACATGTTAGATATGGGATAGGGATATCATAAATAAATAAATAGATAGAAACTCTGAATGTTAAGCACCTGATTCTCATAACATGATGTCTGTTTTAGTGGCCCATTACCAGGAGAAAAACATCTCTACACGTTTTAGGGTGTCCCTGTAATCAGCCCCTCCAGCTGACCACTGATTAAGATTTATAACAAATTGCTACTCTACCTATGAAAAGTTATCCCGTTTTTATGCTTCCTCTGTGTACATTCGTATGCTGCAGAAGCTGGCATGTTTGAAAATATAAGTGAGATTAAATAAAAATGCTACCAACAATAAAGAACGACAATGTTAGATGCAGTAGCTCATAGGTTTGCTTTCTTTGTTTTGAGTATACGGGGATGACGGCTGCGTGGAGAAGGGAAAACTCAGATCTAATTGGTTTCAGCATTTTGACGTCACTTCATCTTCTGTCTATTAAACCTCCTTGTTCTGTGCAGTGGGCAGCAGAGATTGTGGGGGCCTTCTGGCTGCTGATGGAGATAAGTGCTAAAGTTTTTTTTAACTCCTAGTGACCTGGATTTGTTTCTCTAGAGTTTGCTGTCTTTTTGCATTATTAAGGGAAGGGGCTATATATACATTGTATATCTCAGGGCAGGCATGTGTAGAGAGGAGAGAGCCAAAGCAACATTTAAAAAATATTTCTCTTTATTGAGCTATTTAACACAAACAAGAGTTTTGCCAGTTAGTACCATAACCTCCCCCTTTCTCAGATCAAGAAATTCACTTATAGTTAGTTACCGAGCTGTGATCAGGCTACTAATTGGTTCAGTAGCAAGAAAATAAACTGACTGGGGGTAGTGGGGTGGGGAGGGAAGCCAACTAGTTTAACATTAGCAGGGCTGGCTTAACTAGGTGGTCAACCTAGAGTAGCAGCTTCTTCAGGAATACAAAGAGCAGCAGCTTTTGGGGGATAGCAAAGAGCAGATTTAATCAGAGCATGACAATAGATCCTGACACCACACAGCACACACTTTTATCCACCAATTTTCAGATAGCCGTTTACAAGGATAAATGCCTGTTTACCTGCCTAAATAGCTTCTGGAATTTCCCCTCATTATGGGTGTTTATATATATACACAAAACAAGGTTTAATATTTTGAGTATGATGTCATGCATTAATACAGGATTGTTCTGGGATAGGTGATGGGTTAATGATCGTTGAATTTAATGTATCAAAATTCAGGTAGGGGGCCTGGGGACGTGAAAGAAATTTGAGGGGGGAGGGTAAGGCTGGAGGTTCACCTAGGGTGCTTAGTACTCTTGCACCATCCCAGAACGTTAGCACACGGCGCATCTATCAGCTAGTCAGAATTGCTTATTCTTTCATTGTTTTCCCTTTTGCTTCTTCTGTGTATTTGGCCAGGTATCTGGATCACATAAGTTTACATCAGTTCCATTATTTTGAGTTCCTAGTCCACAATATTAGGATCTATCTTCATCCTCCACTTTCTGGTTATTACCAACAGGGCTTAATTTCCAGTGGAACAACCTGGAATATAGTTCTGCCACTTCTTTTCAGGCTCCAGTGCGTCAGAGGTATTCTGTTCCAGCCTGTCCCTTCTAGGCACCCTGCAGAGAATAGGAGAGGATGACTGAGTCTTTAGCAGAGCACAGAGCAGCTACTCCACTCTCTAATCCAGTCCCTCTTCTCTTGTTACTCTTGTCCTTGGTCTGCCCACCCCTCCCCCACTTCCATTTTGTCTACTAGTCTAGCTTTTGATAACTTCAGTTCCACCAGCTTGGGGTGTACATTTTGGGCACTGTCTAGGATCTAACAGGATAGTTGGATTATTTCATAATCCCACCACATGGGAAAGTACAAGCTGTTTAGGGCTGTACTAACAGATGACTTTAGCCAGTGATTGGCAGGCAGAGGACACGATGAGAGAGGTGCTAAGGGAGGGACCTAGCACCACCAAATTTAGCACCCCTGGGCTCTGGAACAGCCTCCATCAACCTAGCTCAGTATTCAGTTTCCCAAGGGGATGGGGGTGGATCCTCAAAGGACTACTGTCTGCCTCCTTCCTCCAACTCAAACTGTGCTTCACCGGGAAAACAAAGTTAGCCTTTCAAGAAGTAGACACTCAGGGCCAGATACACTAAAGTTAAAGAGCCATTAACGAGCAAGTAGTAAACCCTGGCATGCACTAAAGACTTTTTTCCGACAACGGTAGCAGCTAATGAAAACGGACTGCAGATGAGCAAATTGTGTAGAAACCCTATTGTAATGAGATGCACTAACCTTTTCCGATTGCCTTAACGTTGGAAAATCTAACAAGAGGTCTGTACCTCTCGTTGAGGCTGCGCAGGATTGAAAAACTGCTACAAAAGTAAAAAAACAAAAAATCGGGGGAAAAATGTCAAGTGCTCGTCAGTGCAATAATAAAAACGTCTATTTTGGCCGCCTTCCCCCCCCCGCACTAATAAAAACGTATTTTTTGGCAGTGCTTCACTAAGCTGAGAGACCTGGAAATCCCTGAGCCAATCACAATGTGTTTTCTCTTGGAAAATTGTATGAATGCGCTTGCATTTTGATTTGTAGTGCGCTGATTAACAACCAGAAGTTGTTTCTGTAACTCCCTTGGCAAATTGTATAAGTGGGGCTTTCTGTTTGGAAATTGTACAGAGTGATATCTTATGTTTATATAGTTTTTGAAGAGAAATGGTATTAGTGTGATTTTTATATGTTTATTTTAAGATCACAGGGACCAGCAGCAAGATTTGAACCTGGCTTTGCTGGTTGTCATCCTAGTACTGTAATAACTAGTCTACTCATCCACAAAGCTGTAGAACTTTCTGTAGGAGAGAGAGGTTTGGGGCCAGGTGAGACATAGCGTGCTTTCACTGCAGTGGTCAAGGCTGAGGGCCATGAGGAGCAGGGAGAAAGAGGGGGCTGCCACAGTGGGGCACCTAATTTGAGGCACCAAGTTATAGAATTGCCGCCGTAGACTACACAAATGAATTAGCCATTAAGCCATGTATTTAAGCAAAGCAGTTGATTGGCACTCAGGGAGCAGATATGATCTACGTTTGTCAATAATAAATCCTGCTTTGGAGAATAAACATTCACATGGAACTGGATGCTGGAGTCCACAGATAACGTCTTGCCAGTTTTGAGAGAGCTGGGTACTCGGTGCATCATCTTCTCCACCAGTCTAAAACGTGAACTTCTCCAGTTGAAGTGTGCTCTGCTTTATAAAGTTCCAGCTCGCCTACAGGTTGTTCCTCATCTTCATCATCAGAGCTAGGTGGCAGATTGAATTTCATTTACTTCTGTTGTTGTTTCTTGGGAGATGGAAGTAAAGGTCTAAGGCTTGAAGTTTCCACAGCAAGCAATTGTTTGATTGAAAGCCAAGTATCTTCACGTTCTACATGAGTAAGAAATGTCAACTTCTTGAACTGCACATCCAAAGCACATGCTATGGACAAAAACTTAGCATTGAAACCCTGCTTGTGCCTGCTAAGCTCTGCACAAAATATCTCCTTAAAGTGAATTATGTATGCAGAATCATCATCAGATATGGTAAACACGCTTCAAATGGCAAATTTTAGGCAGAACAACTGAACAGGATACATATTTCTCACCACCAAGGTGTTCTGTGGCAAATTTGCATGATTCGAGTACTTTACAAAGTTTTTCAATCTTCTCCCATTCTGCCTTTGCAGGTGAGTTTTTATGCTCTGTCAAACTTGACATTTCTGGGTTCTTGAGTTTCAGCATCCATTCCAGCATATCAAAGATACTGTTCCATCTTGTTGGCACATCTTGGATCAGCTGCTCTTCGGGCAATTCTTTTAATTGCTGTTGTTTATGAAGCTCTGAAGTATTGGCAGAATTGTGTTTGAAGTGGCATACTGCCTTTCAACATTTGCAATGAGCCACATCAATTCCAGCCTCTTGTATAGCAGCATTTACACAGAGCTGCAGTACATGCACCATACAAGGAATATGCTTGTATGGCAGAGGAGAAGCTGATTTAACCATATTCCTAGCATTGTCTGACCCAAAAGTAGAAATTGTATCCCGAAGGTGCCATTCATCAAGTACATATTTGACATGGTCAGCCCCGTGTTCATAAGTACATAAGTGTTGTCATACTGGGACATACCGAAGGTCCATGAAGCCCAGTATCATTTCCAACAGTGGCCAATCCAGGTCACAAGTACCTGGCAAGATCCCAAAACAGTACAATACATTTTATGCTGCTTATCCCAGAAATAAGCAGTGGATTTACCCCCAAGTCAGTTTAATAATGGTCTATGGACTTTTCCTTTAGAAAGCATGGTAACTAAACAACTTACAGACTATATATACAAATTCTCTATACTACACGAATCAGGCTTTCGCCCCCTCCACAGCACTGAAACAGTACTACTCACTCTCCTAGCCAAATTCAAGCAGGAAATAGCAACAGGCGAAAACATCCTTCTCCTCCAATTTGACATGTCTAGTGCATTCAACATGGTAAATCATAATATTTTAATAAGACTATTAGATTATTTTGGAATTGGTGGAAACATACTTAACTGGATTAAGGGCTTCCTAACCACAAAAACCTACCAAGTAAAATGAAGCTCAAGCATATCATCACCGTGGAAAGCAGACCGTGGAGTTCCACAAGGATCACCACTATCACCAGTCCTCTTCAACCTAATGATGACTCCACTAGCCAATTCCTTATCCACCCTAGGCCTCAACCCATTCATATATGCAGACAATGTCATAATATTCATCCTGTACAAATCCAAACTGTCTGATATCACCAACGAAATCAACCTCAGCTTAAACACTATGGACTCATGGGCAAATACATTTCAGCTAAAACTCAATAAAGAAAAAAGGGATAATCCTTGGCGTTACATTAGACGTAACCTAACGCTAGAAAGCCAAGTGGCAACCACAACTAAGAAATGTTCCACTCAATGTGGAAACTCAAACGCCTGAAACAATTTCTCCCGTGGCCACATTTCGCAACCTGGTACAATCCATGGTACTCAGCCACTTAGATTACTGCAGTGGAATCTATGCGGGATGCAAAGAACAAATCCTAAAGAAGCTTCAGACCGCCCAGAACATGGCAGCTAGGTATATATTTGGAAAAACGTGATATGAAAGCGCAAAACCACTCCGCGAAAAACTACACTGGCTCCCAATCAAAGAACACATTACCTTCAAAATCTGCACCATGGTCCACAAAATAATCTATGGTGAAGCCCCTGGATACATGGCAGACTTGATCGACTTACCAACTAGAAACACATCAAAATCAACTCGAACATACCTAAATCTACACTACCCAAGCTGCAAAGGCCTCAAATACAAATCAAGTTACGCATCCAGCTTCTCCTACATAAGCACACAACTCTGGAACACATTACCAAAAGCCTTGAAAACAACGTACGACCACCTTATCTTCCGGAAATTACTAAAAACTAACCTATTCAAAAAGGCATACTCCGTTGATCCAACCTAAATACCCGATCTCTGCGACACATCAGAATTAAAGTACGTAATGGTCATAATCCAACAACTCCCTGCACATTTCCCAAACCGTGGCTGCACCACATGAACTTTATCTTACCACAATATCACCTTGTATTTGTTCACTGGTGCCGGCAAATGCCTCCCGGTACTATGTAAGCCACACTGAGCCTACAAATATGTGGGAAAATGTGGGATACAAATGTAGCAAATAAAATAAAAATAAATAAAATATAAAGAATTCATAATCCAATAAAGTTAAAATCGTTAATTGTACAATTATTCTAAAATGATCCTGTAAAAAATAAGAGAGCATTAAGCGCAGTTGTTTCAGTTTAAAATAAGCTCTCTGAACTAAACTATTGTGTGCTAAATGGAGCTACAAAAATGAGCTTCAACTTATAACAATAGTGTAAGCATTATATAACTACAGTACTTAAAATGGTCATTCGATGGCATAAAGCATTTCTCACAAAAATGCTTATAGTCCTAAGTCAGTATTCCTAGGTAGGAAGAACCAGGCTTCTCTTCTTACATAGGTCAACCTCTCAAGAAACCAATGTAACCTTGAGGAGAATTAACTCCAAATCTCAATTCATACTGGTTTCTACACTATGATTGCCTTCATTACATCTCTATGTAGTGTTCCATATCACTTCTTCACCAGATCGCCACGAAAGTATACAGCCTTACATTCATTCTTCATCTACCCATTGGTAATCAAGTTAATTCAAATAAAACAGGAAGGGGCCAAATAGTCCTCACTCTCCCTTTGTAACCCTAACAGTAATGTCCCCCACACCTCAAACAGTTAATATCAAGGGGAAAGAGGCCTTCCATTCTTATCTTGTAGAGAAGGATCACTCTTTAACCTCTTCTCTTGTTAAAAATGATGTTTTTAGATGGTAAATCATCAATTCTAGCTCTGCACAGTGGCCTAGTGGTTAGGGTGGTGGACTTTGGTCCTGAGGAACTGAGCTTGATTCCCATTTCAGGCACAGGCAGCTCCTTGTGACTCTGGGCAAGTCACTTAACCCTCCATTGCCCCAGGTACAAGTAAGTACTTGTATACAATATGTAAGCCGCATTGAGCCTGCCATGAGTGGGAAAGTGCGGGGTACAAACGTAATAAAAAAAAACAAAAAAAAAGACCTACTTTTACACAGCAATTAAACATTTCC
Source organism: Microcaecilia unicolor (assembly GCF_901765095.1). Lineage (NCBI taxonomy): Eukaryota > Metazoa > Chordata > Amphibia > Gymnophiona > Siphonopidae > Microcaecilia > Microcaecilia unicolor. The sequence goes on from NC_044031.1 coordinate 550,721,780, forward strand.
AGTAATATTGGATTCCTATGGGAAATGTTGCCCTTTGAGTCTCTTCTTACAAAACATTCTGCTTTATCAGTATTGTTGGGTTTTGATAGAAAATCTAAGACAAAACAGCAAAATATTCATTGTGCTTTAGTGGTCTTTGAGTTTAAATATGAATGTTCAATATCAGATTTCTTTCATAGGCAGACATATTTCAGCATTTTATTATAAGGAATTTTCTAAAGTGAGATAAATGATCTTATAGTAGTTGAATTTGTGTTGCTTTAGCCTCCAGGATAAAGGGTGAGCAATATACAAGTAAAATACTACCGAATACCTTTGCCAACTGGTACACAGTGTTGAGGCCTTTGCATTAGGAGATACAGTAGAGAAATGAAAAGAGTACACACAAGGGCCTTCTAATTAAAATGGAGCACTATTTAACACAAGGGGAAGTTGTGTTACATGGCTTTGTATATTGGAGAGCTTTATTGGGTGTTTGACAGTGAACATGTTCATATTGAAGACTATGGATAGAGCAGGTGTTTACCCATGTAGATAAATGGTTTAAATATATTTAGAGAGAGAGTTCTTTTTGCTGCTTGTTGAGACAGTTTTAGGCATTAATCATCATCTTGATGCTAGAAAGGAATTTTTTATACCAGTGGAATATATCAGATTGATGTCTGCTTAATAATTTGCTGTGAAAAGTTTGGCTAAAAGGTGACATCAATCTTCTTCAAACTGTGCAATTCTGTTACTTATGTCTCAGAATATACATACTCTGAAAAAGCTGAAAGAAATCTTAAGAAGTCAGTAAGTTGACTGTATGTTATATGCTTTTCTTCCAGAATAAAACTTTAGAAAAGGAACGACTTGAAAAGAAAAAGGCCCCTTGTGACTACAAGGAATGGGATAAGTGTGTTTAAATATTTTTATTTCCTTTTTACTTAATATTGATGATACTATCTAAAATCTGCCTTTCAAATGTATTATGTAGAGAGGGGAATTCATATATCCAGGTCAAGATGTGGAGAATTCCCAAAGTGTTTACAAGAAGCTCTACCAAAGGTACAGCCTGTTGTAAAATAGGTGCAGACCTGCTTGTGTAAATCTTTCCACCTAGAGAGAGAGCAGTGATTTTAGAAAGTTGCACATAGGGAAAACAAATAATCTAATCCAAAATTTCTAGACCGCTAGATCCTACCAGTCCTAAGCAGTTTACGATTGACAAAGCCTTAACAAAGTAGGCTAAAATATAATGTTATAATAAAAAAACTCAAAAAAAAAAAAAGACTAAGGGCCTTGTTTATTAAGCCGTGCTGTAGGTGCGCTATTGTCTGCTAAAAATTAGCATGGGCTAATTTTTAGCACACACTAAAAATGCTAGCACACCTTAGTAAACAACATCTAGTAGCGTTATAGAAATAAGTAGTAGTAGTAAACATAGCCCTAAAACTATTCACATGCTATTACGGTGCTAGACATTCAGAAACCTCTTAAAAAGATAAGGTATTTTTCCTAAAGGTAAGAAAGGAAGGATCCCACCTTATCTCCAATGGTAATTCATTACTGATTAAAACTGAAAAGTATGAAAAAGATGTCATCTTATATTTTAAACCAACAGGGGAAGGAAATGATAGAGATAAACTATGCTTAGAACGGCATGGAAAAATAAAAGGCAGTTGTTCTAGGAGATCAACCTCACAACGTGATGTCAATCCACAAAAGGTCTTATAAACTAAGCATATGGTTTTAAATATAATTGTGGCTTGAATAAGAAGCCAAAATAAAGGAGACACTTTTTGTGCTTTATAGATCCATAGATCATCCTAACTGATGTATTTTGTATTAATTGTAGTTTAGTTAATAGTTTCTTGGAAAGACCCATATAGAAGGAATTACAATAATCTAAATGAGAAAGCGTCATGGCCTGAGCCACTAGAGCAAAGTGTTCTCTGTAAAAAGATGAATGAATAAATCTCAATTGTTTTAATTTAAAGAACACCTTCATCAATCTATTTAACTGAGGCTCAAAAGTTAGTGGAATCCAATATGATCCCTAAAACTAAGACTGCTGCACAACTTGCAAAATACTTCCATTGGACAAAAAGACCAAGGATGGAATATTAGCCACAGTATTGCAAAACCATTATAATATTGTTTTTTGTCAGGATTCAATTTAAGTAGTTGGGTATGAGCCCAAGCCTTAACCCTCGCTATACATACACCTGTGTTAGCAAGGGTTAATACCTGGTCACAGTGAGCTGGTAATAAAATGAAGATGTCGTCAGCATATGATGCCAAATAAGAACCTTCAGGTAATAGAATTGTTCCCAAGTCGGACATAAACAGGTTAAATAATAAAGACGAAAGAGATGACCCCTGAGGTATTCCATATAAAGATTTCCAAACATTGGAGTGAATCCTGTTCATTAGGACACAGCTTCATTAAAAAAAAAAAAAAAACCTTTAAACCAGTTGACACCAAACCTGCTATTCCTAATTCACTCAATTTTTATAAAAGTTTATCATGGTCTACAGAATCAAATGCTCCAGAGATAGCAAACTGTATAAGAACCATCTGTTTCTTGTGATGTAATGCTTCTCTATTTTTTTTTTTGTTACATTTGTACCCCGCGCTTTCTCACTCATGGCAGGCTCAATGTGGCTTACATATTGTATACAGGTACTTATTTGTACCTGGGGCAATGGAGGGTTAAGTGACTTGCTCAGAGTCACAAGGAGCTGCCTGTGCCTGAAGTGGGAATTGAACTCAGTTCCTCAGGACCAAAGTCCACCACTCTAACCACTAGGCCACTCCTCCTCCATTTTTGTTACTAGAACAAGAGTGCTTCCGTACTGTGATAAGTTCTAAAGCCAAATTGAGATTTGTGCAGACAAGAATGATTTTCTATATAAAAAGATAACTGAAGGGTCCTTTTCCTAAGCCGTGGTGGCCCTATTACAGGCCTACTGCATGCTAAAAGAGAACTACTGTGGGATGCACGGAGGCATTCTTCTTAGTACACAGGAGGGGTATCTGGGGGCAGAGAGTAGGCATGTCTTCGCTAATCGGGTAACCCCGGCACATTACCGCGTGCTACCCGATTAGCGCAGGAGTAGTGCAGGAGCTCTTGTTGCCACCTATATGCGTGGTTGAGACAATGGTGCAGGGATGAGGGATTTAGATTTGTTAGGAACTGAATAACATTCTGGGAAAGGGGGAGACTGTTCCAGAAGGATGGGCTCCACTTTAACCAGGATGGAACCAGGCTGCTGGCGCTAACTTTTAAAAAGGAGATAGAGCAGCTTTTAAACTAGAATGGAGGAGAAAGCCTACATTCGCCCATGAGCGCATGGTTCAATGTGGAATATCCTTGAAGGATACTATTGAAACAAGACATTAGGGAATCCCAGTAGAGAGGTTTAGTAAGCCAGGTGTGCTTAATGGGAGAGCAGGATAAAGGATACATATTATCCCCTTCAACTTCTAAGCAGCTTGTAGATCAAAGGAAAAAACACAATTTGAAGTGCCTGTATACAAATGTTAGAAGCCTAAAAACTAAATGGGAGAATTAGAGTATATAGCACTAAATGATGAGGTAGATATAATAGACATCTCAGAGACTTGGTGGAAAGAGGAAAATCAATGGGACACTGTGTTAACAGGGTACAAATTGTATTGCAGTGAAAGGGAAGAAGTGTTCTTGTAGGGCTATACTACCATCTGCCAGGACAGAACGAACAGACGAATAAATGTTTACAGAGATTAGGAAAGATGGCAAAATGGGCAACAGTATAATAATGGGTGATTTCAATTACCCCGATATTGACTGGATAAATGTTACTTCAGGGAGATAAATGTACCAGGGAGATAAAATTTCTAGATGTAATAAATGACTGCTTCTTGGAGCAACTGGTCCAGGAATCAACAAGAGGGGGAGCCATTTTGGATCTGTGGCGGTGTTGGGGCCCCTGGGAAACAGTGATCATAACATGATCAAGTTTGATGTACTATCTGGGATGAACCCACAATGGAAACCTACTGTAGCTGCATTTAATTTTGCAAGGGTGACCATAATAAAATTAGGAAAATGGTTAAAAAGAAACTAAAAGTGCAGTTGCAAAGATAAGGACACTAAATCAGGGGTGGACGTTATTTAAAAATACCATCTTGGAAACTCAGTCCAGATGCATTCCACATATTGCAAAGGTGGAAAGAACAGAAAACGTCAGCCAGCATGGTTAAAAGGTAAAGTAAAAGAGGCCATTACAGCCAAAAGATTGTCCTTCAAAGAATGGAAAAAGGATCCAAATCAAGAAATAAGAAGCAACATAAGCACTGGCAAGTCAGATGCAAAGTATTAATAAAGAAGGCTAAAGAGAATATGAAGAGAAATTTGCCGCAGAGGCTAAAACTCACAGTAACAACTTTTTCAGGTACATCATAAGCAGAAAGCCTGCGAGGGAATCCGTGAGACTGTTAGATCACGAAGGAGCAAAAGGGGTGCTCAGGGAGGACAAGGCCATAGCGAAGAAACTGAATGAATTCTTTGCTTCTGTCTTTATGGAAGAAGATGTAAGAGATCTGCCTGTACCAGAAATGATTTTCAAGATGATGATGCGGAGGAACTGAAAGAAATCTCTATGAACCTGGAAGAATGTACTGTGCCAAATTGACAATTTAAAAGTATTAAATCACCTGGACCAGATGGCATAAATCCAAGGGTACTCAACTCAAATATGAAATTGCTGATCTTCTGTATGTAATATGAAACCTGTCTTTAAAATCGACTGTAGTACCTGAAGATTGGAGGGTGGCCAATGTGACGCCAATTTTTAAAAAGGGTTCTAGAGGTGATCCGTGAAATTATAGACCGGTAAGTCTGACGTCGGTGCTGGGCAAAATATGGAAACTATTATAAAGAATAAAATTACAGAACACATAGACAAACTTGTTTTAATGGGATAGAGTCAGCATGGGTTCAGCCAAGGGAAGGCATGCCTCACCAATGTGCTTCATTTCTTTGAAAGCATGAATAAACATGTGGATAAATGTGAGCTGGTTGATGTAGTGTATCTAAATTGTCAGAAAGCTTTTGATAAAGATCCTCTTGAGAGACTCCTGACAAAATTAAAGAGTCATGGGATAGGAGGCAAGGTTCTGGTGTGGATTAGTAATTAGTTTTTGGACAGAAAACAAAGGGTAGGGTTAAATGGCCATTTCTCTCAATGGAGGAGGGTGAACAGTGGAGTGCCACAGGGATCTATACTGGGATTGGTGATATTTAACATATTTATAAATTATATGGAAATTGGAACGACGAGTGAGGCGATTAAATTTGCAGATGATACAAAACTATTCAAGGTTGTTAAAATATGTGCAGACTATGAAATATTACATGAAGACCTTAGCAAATTGGAAGACTGGGCATACAAATGGCAGATTAAATTTAATGTGGACAAATGCAAGGTGATGCACATTGGAAATAATAATCCAAATCATAGTTGCCTGATGCTAGGGTCCATCTTTGGTGTCAGCACTCAAGAAACCGATCTAGGTGCCATTGTAGATAATACATTGAAATCTTCTGCTCAGTATGTGGTGGCCAAAAAAGCAAACAGGATATTAGGAATTATTAGGAAAGGGATGGTGAATAAGACTGAAAATACTATAATGCCTTTGTATCGCTCCATGGTGCATCCGCACCTTGAGTATTGCATTCAGTTCTGGTTGCTGTATCTCAAAAAAGATATAGCGGAATTAGAAAAGGTTCAAAGAAGAGCGACCAAAACGATAAAAGGGATGGAACTCCTCTCGTATGAGGAAAAGCTAAGGAGGTTAAGGCTCTTCAACTTGGAAAAGAGACAGATGTAATTAAACTCTGGAATTCGTTGCCAGAGAATGTGATAAAGGCAGTTAGCTTAGCAGAGTTTTAAAAATGTTTGGACGGCTTCCTAAAGGAAAAGTCCATAGACAATTATTAACTTGGACTTGGTGAAAATCCACTATTTCTGGGATAAGCATATAAAATGTTTTGTACTTTTTTGGGATCTTGCCAGGTATTTGTGACCTGGATTGGCCACTGTTGGAAACAGGATGCTGGTCTTGATGGACCTTTGGTCTTTCCTAGTATGAATGATGTAGAACGAGTAAAAGTAAATCGATTTTTTTTACTCATTCCAAAAGTTCAAAGAGTAGGGGAAACTCGAAGAAGTTACATGGAAATGCTTTTAAAAGAAATAGGAGGAAATACTTTTTCACTCAATTAATAGATATTCTGTGGAACTCTTTGCTGGAGGATGTGGTAACAGCGGTTAGTGTATCTGGGTTTAAAAAAGGTTTGGACAAATTCCTGGTAGTCCATAGTCTCCTATTGAGACAGTGTCAGACTTGTGAGTTCTTGTACCAAGTAGAGCGCTGCTGAGCTCGGTACTTGGACCAGGTTCTGCTTGGCGGCCGGACAACCCCGGGTTTCAAATGCACTGACCACCGTTCCCCAGAGGTTGAGCCCCTAGGTGTGGGCGGCCTGCTGGACTTACGAGACGGAACTGGAAGTGGGGTGATGAACGTATCGGTCAGACAGGCAGCAGGCAAGGGAGTGATCCAGGTACAGGCAAAGTCAATAGGCAGGCAGCAGACAGGGGAGTAATCCAGGAACAGGCAATGTCAACAGGCAAGCAGCAGGCAGGGGAGTAATCCAGGTACAGGCAATGTCAATAGGCAAACAACAGGCAAGAGAATAATCCAGGCACGGGTAAAGTCAGTAGGCAGGCAGCAGGTCAAGAGAATAATCCAGGTACAGGCAAAGTCAATAGGCAGGCAGCAGGCAAGAGAGTGATCTAGGTACAGGCAAAGTCTGCAACGAGGGACAAGTAGATAAGAAGCAAACTACCGAGCAAGTAACCCCTACCAAAGTAGAAGCCGAAGCATGGAGTTCAGGAAGAGCTCAGCTGATAAATTGCTGGCGTCTGACATCAGCAGGAATCAACAGGGAGAAGGAGCACAGTCATAGGACAAGAGCAGGGGAAGGAGGAACCAGAAGACCAATAGGAGAGAAGCAAGGGAAGCCAGGCAGAGAGAGTGCAGACACAGGTGCATGGAAGCAAAGCAATTAAGGAGCCTGCAACCACCGCTCTCTGAACAAACCCAGAGAAGAACTACACACATGGCTCAGGGCAGTGACAGTCAAGTTTGCGTGTCGACGGGACCCCGCACAGCCCGAGGACGCTGCTTGCATATAGGAAGGGGACATGACAGACAGACTTGCTTCTTTGTTTACAAAGGCGCGCTATAGGCACGTTAGCATTTTTAACGCATGTTAAACACTAACACACCTATAGGAATGTATTGGCGCATTAGCGTTTAGCGTGCCTTAACTTTATAGGTGCGTTAAAAATGCTAACGTGCCTTAGTAAACATACTCCTTGGGAAACAACTGCTTGCCCTGGGATTTGTAGTATGGAAAGTTGCCACGATTTGGGTTTCTGCCAGGTGCTTGTGACCTGGCTTGGCCACTGTTTGGAAAACAGGATACTGAGCTGGATGGACCATTGGTCTGACCCAGGGGCGTAGCCAGACCTCGAGGTGGGAGGGGGCCAGAGCCCAAGGTGGGAGGGCACATTTTGGTCCACCACCACCACCCCCTTCTCTGCCTCGCCGCCCCACTCCTTGCTCTTCCGCTCCCACCGCCACTGCTGTTAACATATCTTGGCTGCTGGGGTCCCCTACCACTGCCAGCTGAAGCCTTCGTCTAGCGCTGGTCTCCAGCACTGCCGTATTGCCTGCGCTGCTCTCTCTTCCCCTCACGTCCGGCACTCAATTTCACTAAAAGCAGTGTGTCGGATTTGAGGGGAAAAGAGAGCAGGGTAGGCAATGCGGCGGCACCGGAGACCAGTACTGGATGAAGGCATCAGCTGGCAGGGGTTGGGGACCCCCACCAGCCAAACCTGGGGCCCAGGCTCCAATGGCCCCACGTAGCTACGCCACTAGTCTGACCCAGTATGCCTACTGCTATGTTCTTTTGTAGTTTAAAAAGTTGGGTTCTTACTTCATTAAAAGAAATATTATTAAACTTGGACCAAATTCTATCAGCTTGAATTGGAAATATTTCAGCTGGTGAAAAATCTGTTATAGTTCCAATCTTATTTTATCATTCTTAGAAATAAAGAAATCAGTTAAAACCTGGGCTCAAGGTTGATTATGAAGTTGATCATCACTAAGCTTGGGAGGAGTACATAAATTATGAATTGTCTGAAATAAGACTTTAGAGTAAAGAGAAGATGACATAATTAAATTAGCATAATAGGTTTTCTTCGCTGATTCAATTTCACATTTGTAATTGAAATCCCACTCCTTCCCCACCACATAAGATGTGGGAGCAGTTTTCTAAATTATCTGTCTCCAGAAAAAAAGATAGCAACAAAAAAACTTTTCTCTGGGTTTTTAGTTAGCAACTTTTTCTCCAGTTTTGGATTTTTTTTTTTTGTTGCTCTCTGTTTTTTCTGGAAATAATTTAGTGGGGCCATTGATAATATCTGGGAACCCCTTTGGGGATAGACTGGCATGTTTTGTCAGATCATTGCTCTATGAGTTTTGATGCCTTGTTTGTTTAAATTGTGAGATTTTTCATAGCTCCCCACAGTCTGGGTTAGCCATCTTGATAGCAAAGTGCATGTTTCATGCTCTTTTTGAGATATTTTGAAAGTTTGCTATCCCTTATGTATTTTTCCCTGTTATGAAATGTCATTTAAATGATTAGTTCTCTCTAACATGTTTATATGCTACCATTTATGTATGAGGATGCTCCTAAAAATAAGGGCTATATAAATGAACATTTTTTAATTTTATTTTAGATTTGACGTGGAAAAAGAATGTTCCAAAATTGATGAAAATGATGCAGAAAAGACTGCAAAAGCAGTTGTTAATTCAACATTGCCAAAGATTGAGAAAAGGATAGATACTGCAGGTAAATTCATAATATTTAATACATTACTAATTACTTTCCTTTCCTAACAAGTATTGTTAAATTTTATATAACAGTATGAATAGGTTGTTTTTAATTTTGCTATTTAGGAACTATACAGTTGCTTGTCAAAAAAATATACCACATGATACTCTTTGGAAAGTTGTGAAGCAACGTTGAGCTTCACATCACCAATTAAATCCCAGACTATCAAACCTTGCTTTAATCCTCTGCCAGGAGCTTTACTTTCCACCAGCCTAACACTGTTTTCTTTCATGTAACAATGTGTCCATTGAAAGGGTGTACTCAACTTCCTGTTACCCTTCTTATATCCACCACTCAGTTTTTGTGCTTTTTCTGTGCTGATGATTTCTAAGTGACACAAACATATATATTTGATTTTATCAGAAAATACAGCCAGCAATAGTATCTGTGGCGTGAAAACAATGAGCTCAATATTCATCCAGTGGCGATCAGCGTTTTGCTGACCACTCCAGCGTTAAACCCGAAAATACATTGTCGGGCTATGTCTGGGCACCAGCATTGAGCCAGCTAACCTATAGCCGGTTAAGGGCTTCTTTTACTAAGCTGCACCTGAGATTCCCATTTGGCAAATGAGAGGAAGCCCATAGGAACTGAATGGGCTTCCTCTCATTTGCCATGCCAGAAATTGCTAGCGTGGCTTAGTAAAAGAGACCCTAAGTGTGATATTCAACACTTAACTGGTTATGGGTTACCGCCAGTTAAATCATTTTGAATATCAACCCCAATTTTTTTTTGTACCTTCACAAACCCTAATTAGCTGAAAAATAAGCACCACCTACATTTACAGCTTATAAGCATCTTAGAAGCCTTAGTGATAAATAAGCATTACAGTTAACTACCTGTCAGTGAAAACTTGAGTCGTCAAAATTCACCATTATTCGATGAGTGAGTAAAATAACTCCACATAACAGCACGTGTCTATGGGATGTATGCAATAAGTATTTTTCCTATGGTCACAAAATAGAAGAACATTTTAAAGGGGCAATTTCAGAAAGCCTGCAGAGCTACAAAGTTAGCAGGTACTTTACAGCTACATATTTTGTAGCTAATTTTCTGACTTTTCTTTGAAAATTGTAGGAATAAGTGCTCTCAGACTTTGCACCTGCATTTTCTTTACATTTTTATTTTGTTGAAAATTATCAGTCTTTTGCATTGGCCCCAAAATGTTTGCAATATCTTTTAAAAAAGAAAATGTTCTCCCCTATTCCTAAATTAGGGGAAAAGCAGCATTGCGGGGTGTATAGTTGAGGTGGACCAGCCCAGCAGGTGCAAAGAATTTATTCTTAATACTCTGTGTGTACTTAGCAGGGTGTTTTCACCTGCAGCAGGGTGTTTTCACCTGCAGATTCTGTGGGTAGTTTGTACCATTGGCTTCATTATGGAATGAATCTGCAAAATTCCATGAGGAGTTTCCCTTTGAAATTTAGTTTGCACACCCACTTATGCAAAGTATCTGTGGACCTGAAAACTTTGCAGGAAGGCAGGAAATTGACTAACTGGCACAATTAAAACTAAAATAAAAATGTGCATTGTGTTCTGCTCCCATATTCATGGACTAGTAACTGGAATCCCAAGGGAAAGACAACTAATAATCACAATACAAAGAGTCAATCCCTTAAAGAGAGAACAAGTATATTGGATGCCTAAAGAAAAAATATATATATTATAATATCTCCTAATAAAGGTCCCAAAAGAGAGTTCAGTATAGGCTGTACCTACAGCCGATTTCAGCAAGTCAGGCCGCAAGTGTAGCTCACTTGAAAACTCTATACATCATGCAATACTCTCTATGAATGAAGCCCTGAATTTTTTGCTTAGTGTAATAACTCTATAAGGTGAAGTCGTGATTAAATAAACACAGAAAAAGAAATTATTTTTCAATAGGCATCCATATACATCCTGGACCTACTAATCCATAGGGTTATAATATCTCCCAATGGTCTTTGATGTAAACAATCTTCAGAACTCCATACAATACGGTGAAAATAGCAAACAAAAAGCACTGGAAAATAAGGCGCAAGCAGGAGCAGATTTATCTGAAGTTCCAGCTGAGTCGCTATTTCACTGCAGGTTCCAGATTGGAACAAGGGTCAACAGTTTGGAGTGTGTACTCTGAGGTGTAGATAACAGTAGAATGTCATCAGCGAACAAAGTGATTTTTCACATGGGCACCCACACATATACCTCTTATTTTATTACCTTGCCTTACTGGATAAATCTCTCTTATCTGCACTGTTCTCTTCCACTGCTAACTCCAGACTCCTTTCTTTTCCTTTTATCTTGCTGTACCATATGCCTAGAATAGACTTTCTGAGCAGGTATGTCAAGCTCCATCTCTGGCCATCTTCAATCCAGGCTAAAAGCTCATCTTTTTTATGCTGCTTCCTAACCCTTACTGACTTGTTCAGTACCCATGTTTTATCATTCCCACCTTACTAATTCCCGTATCCCTTATTTGTCCTGGTTGTCTGTCCTAACTAGATTGTAAGCTCTGTCTAGCAGGGACTGTCTCTTCATGCCCAGTGTACAGCGCTGCGTATGTCTACTAGCGCTATAGAAATGGTAAGTAGTAGTAGTATTTGTGCTAATGAGAACATGGGAAGGGATTTTAATGTGATTGCACACAGAGGGGACCTCTCCTGCCTAGTTCCTGGTGTAGACCATAGAGTTTCCTGGGTACTACATGCTCTGGTGGAAGACTTAAGTCTTTATGATGCATGGAGGCGTATTTTTCAAAGCACTTAGACTTACAAAGTTCCATAGGTTACTATGGAACTTTGTAAGTCTAAGTGCTTTGAAAATGAGCCCCATGGTGTCTCATTCATCCTTCGAGCAGAGACTACACTAACCTTTTCCCACTCCCTGGGGAATTTACTCCAAGCTTGATTACAATTTTTTTTAGATTGATCCCTGCTTAGTGTTGGGGGGCCTTCACAAATTGGTAACATTACAGTTTAGACTATGCCCCCACATGGGCTATTATTCCATCTCTTGAAGAGGATAAGGACAAAGGATGGACATTAAAGTTTGTCTTGTGTTCAGAATTTTTCAAGAGGATATTCCAGAAGAACTTGACTATGGTATATTTTACTAAGGGTAAGCTTCCTGGTAGATGCTCAAGGAATTTTAAGCTTATGTGTCCTTCTTTTAAAGGTGTCTTGTTAAAGAGAATGCTTGAGTAATCTTTTTCTTATAAGGTGGTTTCAACTTGGAATGTTCTTCCTGAGGTTATTAGATTTGCTGCTTTGTATTTTATATTTAGAAAATGTTTAAAGGTGTATTACTTTACTGATAATTGAAGTTCTTTCTATTTCTATTTGTTTCTTTTTATTGATATATTTTTAGTTTAATTTATATAAACCAGTTCGGGACCTTTTTTAAGGATAGGAGTGGTATATAAGACTAATGAATAGAATAAACAATTCTCTGCTACGGGGGGGAGGAGATTTGTAAGGGCTACAGGAATACTCTTAGGGACTACTATGAAATTCATTTGAATTTTGGATCTCCGATTGGTATTGTATGGGATGCACTGAAAGCGATGACAAGAGAGTTCTTTTATTAACAAAGCTAGTCAAAATAAGCATATATTACAGGACCTTATCTATATATATAAAAGGCACTTTGAAGCCTCAAGCCGGAAACTTGAGGCGCCCAAAACGCGATGATGTTGAGGGCGGGGCGGCCCTCGCGTCAAAACGCGATGACGTTGAGGGCGGGGCGGCCCTCGCAACCACGTCACTGAGGGACGAAGGGACGAAGAGGAGAGGTGTGCAACTCGGAACGGAGGCACGGAGGGGGTGTCTGCAACTCGGGAGGGAGGGAGGGAGGACGGGGGGGGGATTACCCTGCTAGCGCCCATTTCATTTTTGCCAGAAACGGGCATTTCTTACTAGTTTCTCAATATTTGTCTCAAATTTGCCAGCTGAAGGCCCAGCATAAGAGTATGGGATCCCCAAGGTGCTGTGGGACCTTCAGGTAGCTAGGTTACATTTAGATAGCCTATGTAGCACTGAACTGGAATTTGTCAATGCCTGTTTGAAGCAAACTTATTATGAGCTTAGCATTCAGGTAGGCATACTTTTTGGCCCATATGTTGCTATATGCTATATATTTGTGAGTCTTGGATCCAAGAGTTAGATATAGATACTTACATTGTGGAGCTTAACCTGCCTGCATTAACCATGTTGTGGCTAGTGTTGGGATAACTATAGGGGTTACAAGTTATAGGAAATTAGATTATGTAGGTTTTGATAGTTAGCTGCTAGAATTCCAGGCCTGAGATGTAATAATAACTGATAGAGATGAGCTTTCAGCAATTATCGATCCAAGCTGCTCTACTAGAAAATGTCTGTGTGAGTTTGAATATTTACTCTAAAGCAGTGCTTCTCAACCGGTATGTTGCGAGCACCTGGGAGATGTGTCATGGGGGCCGACACATACCAGCGGGAATTTCTTTTTATGTTTCATAATTTTTATTAGTTTATGTTAAACTTAAACAGAAATACACTGTTAAGTGAAAAACAGCCACAAGAAAACATTTTTTACATATTCCATTAAACATTGCACTTAAATGGCTTCCTTAGACCTCAAAAAAGTTGGGGGAGTTAGAATAAGTGAAGATATCTCTGTATTAACAATTTCAATAAATTATAAGAAAATAATGACACCGCATTCTCAATCTACTATTTGTTATCTCTATTGTTGTTTTGAATCTAGGAACAACTTAAGCTGATCAGGAACATAGAAAACATATTTAGTACTGTTAAACCTCACAATACATTTACATGGATACACTAACAGAAAGGAACCTCCCAATTCCGTTGTTTTTAATCTCATTGAAAGAAACTGCTTTCGCTTTTGTTGAGTCGCTTTTGTTACATCTGGATACAACCATATTTTTTCTCCACCAAAATTGTGATTGTTGTTTTAAGTAAAGTCTCATTACAGCATTCAAATCCTGTTGAAAAAGAAAAGTCACCAACAAAGTCGCTCTTTCAGTGGCAGTTTCTATTGACTGTTCCAGAATCGCTGTTATATTTCCCACATCTAGTTCATGTCCGGGTTGAACCTTTGTTACCTCATCCATTTTTTTAATCGTATTAGATATGAAGTAAATTTTTTCTAATGGAGGAATCGCTTCTTGAGGATATTTTAAATTTTCTTTAAGAAATCTAGCAAATAAATCTTGGGGAGATACCCCATATAATTGGGAAAATTAAGCAAGCGCAGGTTCAATCTCCTGTTGTGATTTTCAATATTTTCAAGTTTTCTCCTAATATCCACATTATCTTTTATGACAGCAACTTTAAATTCATTAGTTTGTTCCACTTCCTTTTGTAAACTCTCAATTTTCTGTGAAAAATCTTGTTTAGTCATTTCAACAGAGTCTTTCAGTTCTTGAATCTTATCACCTAGGGACTTTACCTCTCCAGATGAATGTAAAAGGGTTTTTTCCATTTCTAGCAGTTTCAGCCATATTGTCCCCAGATTGACCTCCGTTTCTTTCCCAGCAGATTTAGCTGTTATTGGTGAGTCAGTCACCCCACTAGGACCGCCAACTTCCACACTTCCGGTGTCCGTCGGTTTCTCCTGCCGACTCACTCCAACCACTGGGCCTGGAGGGATCTTCGAGAACGGCGGGGGGGAAAAAAATGTTTCACATTCCGGCGAGAGTTCCGCTCCACCCGACTCTCCCGCCAAGGAGTCCACCCCGCTTACTGCATGAGAAAGAGCGGGGAAGAAAACGCTCCAGACCAGTTCTCGCTGGCGTGGACGTCCCGGTAGGTGGGGGAACTACCCGGACTGCTCCCTTTCTTTTAGAATGAGGCATATTTCTCAGCGAAAAACAAAAACTAGCAGGACTGGCTGGAGCGATCTCACTACACGTCCGCTCTCGGCGCCATCTTGACACGCCCCCCCCCCCCCCCCCCCCCCTGGAATTTCTTTTTAAACTTTGCGGCATAAGTAACACTCTTTTCTCCCTCCCCCATGGAACCAGCATCATTCCCTCTTCTTTCCTCAAACACTTCCCCCTCCCCCTGGAGTCCAGGACCAATTTCTCTATTCCCTCCCCTTCCCCCAGTCTATAAAACCTGTAGTGGCCCCTGCAGTGATAACAGGCTGCCTGAGCCGGTCCTGGATCCTTCCCTCTGCTGTGCCCTGCCCCCCCAATACAATTTCCTGTGTACGCGAGGGGTGGGACACGGCATAGGGAAGGATCTGGCGCTGGCTCAGGCAGCCTGTTATTAATCTCAAAAACACAAAAAAATCACTCCTACTGTACAATCTGTAGGTGAGTGCAGGACTCTGAACTATGATAGAAAGTTTATATAAATAAAGTAGCCTCAATAGCCCAGGGAACCTAAGATTAGGACTCCACTGAATTGGCCAACATCATGGGCTCCTCCTACCTTCCGAAAAAACTCACAGACAACAAAAAACTCCCTATCTTAGGGAGAAAAAGATACTGTGAACAAAAAACGGAAAGCGGAGTATTTTAATTATTATAAAAATGTCAAAGTCAATGCACACCACTACAGAGAGTATTTAATGGATATAAAGAACTTATAATTCCCTTCATAAACCTCTTAATAGTGTGAACTGGAGAAATTCAAAATAAAGCGCAATTGCAATATTGACTAGTCACCTAGAATCAGCCCCAACGCTCAAAAATCAATCACTTAACTTGAGACGCAGGTTTTTGCCTCTTCTGAAGTCAAAGTATCCTGATTCCCAGATGTCAACAGTTTGAGAATTTCCAATGGCTGATTCATTTCTTCCAGTCACACGTTACTCCGGATATGAAGTTAAGTCGAATCCAAATTTACAAAGTGGGTGATACTGAAAAATCTTCCTCACTCGCAGTGTCTTCCAAACTTTCCCGACAGCAAGGGACCCCACTGTTTCGCAATCTTCATCAGGAGAAATATCAAAAACAAAAAAAGTTTGTTTCTTTTCAATCCATCGCGATTAATGCAGGGGATGCTACAGAAGCAGGTTTGACGGATTGGAGGGGGGGGAAGGAGGGAGAAGAGAAAGTGGTGCTGGACTCGGGAATGTAGTGGAAGGGTAGCTGAGAGAAGAAGGAGGTGCTGGACTCAGAACGGGGGCTGAGGGAAAAAGAGGGGAGCAGTGCTGGATTCAAGGGAGGGCTAGGAAAAGGAGTGATGTTGGACATAGAGGAGGGGCTGAAAGAAAAGAGGGAGTGGTGCTGGATTTAGGAGGCGGCGTGAGGGATAAAGAGAAAGCTGGTATGGACTCATGAGGGGGGCTAAGGGATAAAGAGGGTTGTTGGACTCATGGGCTGAGGGAACAGGGGGGAGTATCTGGTCTCATGGGCTGAGGGAATGAGGGAAAATTTCTTCGGACTCATGGGGGGCTGAGAGAGTAAGATAGAGAGTTGTTGGACTCATTGGGGAGCTGAGGGAAAAAGAGGGAGAGTTGCTGGACTCATGAGGGGGCTGAGGGAACAAGAGGGAGAGTTACTGGGTGGGGGGAGCCTGAGGGAAGAAGGAGAGGTTCTGGACTTGGGGGAGGGGGGGCTGAGGGAAGAGGGAAAGGTCCTGGGCTCGTAGTGGAGAAGGGAGATGTGCTGAACTCATGGTGGGGGAGAGGGAGGTAAGGGGACAGGTGCTGGAGCTGCAGAGGTAGTGTGATAGCAGAGATGCCTGGCTATGGGAGTGAGTGAATGTTGTTCAGTTCATGTAATTCAAACTGATTGAAGAACAAACTTTCAATCTTACTTTAAATCAGACAGAGCTGTTGTCTCTCCCTGGCTACAATGAGTAGCTCGTAGTTTCATGGAAATTCATCACGGTTCTTTTGTACAACAGGCTGTCATTTCTGATTCTGATATCCCTGAATGATCAAGCTGAAGCGGGTCAGTGTTCAGGAAGGGATTCTAGATGCAAATCCAGCATACAACATGAGATGATAACGATGCTGCTTGTAATATATGTGCAGAGAAAACAGAGTGTACCTTTTTTTCAACAAACAAGTGAAATAGAAGAAAAAGAGAGAATGCAAAAAAAACTATTGTGGACTACTACCCCAACTCAGATGGAACGAAATATGTGAAAATTAAACACATCAATTAACAAAAAGCATATTTTTTTTACCTAAGCTTCATGAACTCACTGAGTTTTAAGTGTTCATTTTTTTTTTAATTCAAGGTGTTATTTGTATTGTATTAGATAAAACTAAATAAGATGGAAATTAAAAAAAATTTAGGTGATTGAAAATTGGTGTCATCTGGCAAGAGTGCTTGGTCCCTCAGTCCCCCTTAGGGCTCAGAAATAGGTTCTGCCCTTTGATGTGCCCCTTTGTGACCCACCTTGGTGGCTGTTTTGTGGCATTGGCTAGTCCAGAGGTAGGTAACCTATGACCTATGAACCAAATGTGGCCCACCGTTGAATTTTAAGTAACCTGTGAAACCATGGGAAGTGTACACAGAAAACGTCACTATCCAGTGTTTTGGTGATTTTAAATACTGTATTTTGCAAGTATTTTCAGAATAGCCACTCTAGCAGTTTGTTTACATTACTTTTAGTTAAATTTCTGCTTATTTTTATTTTTATCAAACAAAGTCTGTGGAGCTCTGTGCATTTCCAGTTCTGATATTACATAATGCTTCAGCCCACTAAGGGTAGTATTGACATCCATGTGCCCTATGTGTATAAAGGTTGCCCATCCCTGAGCTAGTCTTGGAAGTGTGTCAGGTATTGCACAGTCCAGCAGTTCTCAAGTGCAGGAGTGAGCGGGACAGCACAACTCCCCATTATTTCTTCAGGATTCACTGAAATGTAAGTGTTAACAGCTCTGGCCCATTGAAATTAAGCAGAGACCCAGAAGTGATTGGAGGTGAGACCACACCCTCTGATATACAAGTACTCAGCATATATGAGTTTGATAATCTGAAATAGTATACACTTGTTTCAAAATGTGCAAATGAGAAAAAAAAGAATGAAACCTTGCAAAAACCTGCAAATCTGATCTTTCTTTCAAATTATGTCCATGATCTATGAGCTCCAGGCCCTCCCTGTGCTCTCATGGACCAGAGAAGGGGTCTCTAAGCACCACACACATTGTATTTCAGTATTTGGCATCAAAATACTGGCAGTTCCCTTCAAAAAGAAAATTAAGTTGAATCAAACTGAGGTTAATTTGAAAAAAAAAAATGTGCTGGGCACTATGCTCTGCCTTGATGGCCTTCTTGACTCAAGTGTTTTGATCTAACTGAATTCTGCCACTTGCTCACCATAACAAGTATGTATGTACATGTTAAAAAAAACATTTTTTTTTAGCTAGTTATGGTTTTCATAATTTTTTTGCTTAATATTGTCTATATTTATGAAACTGTAAAGCAAATGGGTTTTGTATAGATTAAAGTATTTTGTTTTCTAGGCATGTCTAGCAGAGAGAAATGTTTTGTTGCCAACCATGAAAAAGAAAAAGGGAATGAAGCTTTCAGAACTGGGGATTTTGAAGAAGCTGTGACATATTATAGTAGGTGAGTTACTGTAACGTAAGGTTTTGCTTTTTGAAGAACAGTTCAGTTTGAGCAGTAACAAAATAAATCAAGCAGAATCTAAATATAAAGGTAATCCTGTAACAGAACTAAATATATGTGATTGCAGTAGCACATATATGTGAAAAACCGTAATGAAAGATTGCCACTATTGTTGATAAAATAAGACACTATATTTTATTTAGCATTTTTAATTCATGTCCAAGGGGGAATTCACGCCCCCCTAAGCTAGAAGGAATAATTTAAGATTTGTTTTTTTTAAATCTTTATAAGTTTTTAGAATCTTCTATATAAAAGGCACCACCAATATCTATGAAGCCTCCAGCCGGAAGTGTGAAGGGGGAGAGATATCCGGTTTCCCCATGAGTGTCTGCCCCGCCCTCTCTGTAACACAAACAGTCAGTGAAAAAACACAGCAAAGCACGAAATCAAATCGCTCTCTCTGTAACAGTGAAGGACTCAGGGGGGAGGGGAGAGAGGGCAGAGGACAGGGACACACACACTCCCACATGCACACAGAAGAAAACCTTGCTAGCCCCCGTTTCATTTGCATTAGAAACGGGGCTTTTTTACTAGTAATACAATATAATAATAATACACATATGTGTAAGAAATGAACAAACTCCATATGGTGTATCCAATTAATCATCAAACATTTTCAAAGACTAAAATAAAAGCAACAAACCAAAAATAAAAAGCAAAAAAAAAAAAGTAGCAGTAGGTTAACAGAGAATAAAGCAGAACAGTATGTGCATATGATTAAAAGGAGGTTGATTTTACCTATAAAGTTACACTCAAATATCACTTAACATAGTTGTCTAGCAATGACCATGTTTTACAGAAGGACAAAATATGACCAAATTTTATGGCAGCTATTTCCTCATAAAGCCTATATGAACAGAGCAAATTCCACCATTCATGAAATGAGACGTGCAGATTATTTTTCCAATGTAAAACAATCAAGTGAAGAGCAAGCGAAATCATCAAATTAAACAATTGTACATGCTTTAGTGGAACTGACAAACCAGGGGTGGATGCTTTAAGGATTAGTACTTTAAAAGACAAAGCAATAGCCTAGCTTCCCCCTAATTTCACCAGTGGATATGGAAACAAGATACTTTATGCAAGTATTAAAGATACCAGAAAAGTCCTTGCCACTTCTGGTAAAAGCTCATTCTATCTTTAGGAGTAACAATGCCCTGGGCAATAATAGAGATAAAATGTTTAGAATGAACACAGTTCTGGAATCATCGTTGAATGTAGTCACCCAGTGGGTGACTTTGATACCTATCTTTACCTGGAAAGTGACCGCAACAACATACTGTGATTATACTTTAGAAATATGGATCAGCTGTGTTTTGGATCAAAAATTTGTGTATTTCCTGATTTGTTAGGTTGCACAGACCTGGTGTCAGGCATTCTATGCCTTGCGATCTACGGTTTTGGCTTTAGGGGCCAGTTTTTTATTGTTTCCTTGTAATTGTGTTGTTTTGAAGGTAAAAATGATCTGTTTGTTATTCCAGCAGCTACTGGATTTTATTCCTGCTAAAGAAGAGATAAAGATTCAATTTTAGTTAAAGGTGGATGAAAGTGTTATACACTTAAGGGCAGGCTATTGTAATATCACCAGAACTATGTCTTAGACTTATTTTCTGGATTTTTGTTCCTTTTATATTTTTAAATACTATTTC